>NC_049901.1:13417742-13642840 GCF_001411555.2 Juglans regia | reverse complement strand
GTAATATATATATATCTGCGCCTTGCGCTATAACTTAAAAGTGGCTATGCAGGTACTGTTCATTACTGTTGATGTTACTGTTCATCAACAGTAATGAACAGTGTAGAGTTCTTTTTTTTTTTTTTTTTTACAATTGTTTATATTACCTTTATTACCGTTCATCAACAATAATGAACAGTGTAAAGTTTTTTTTTTTTTTTCGCATGTTTTTTTCCGCAAATGTTTATATTATCTCTTTCTCTTTAAATAGACTTTTTTTTGTATTTATCTAAAGAGTAAAATAAATTATTACTTCTGTCAAATGCTTGCTTTATAGTCGAATTTTTATGTAATTGTTATTTATAATTCTTGAATTTTTAGTGATTATATTAGAATTTGTAAAAGCAAGTATATATAATTGAATTGATTGGATCAAATTTGTGTGATAAGTATTTTTTAGATTTTTATTTAAGTTATTTAGACTTTTATAGAGTAATACTAAAAGTGATATATCATTTTTAATCTTCAGATTTAATCTAACGGTAGAAGTTTAAATATTGATTTAAACTAACATAAAATAGATAATTAAAATATAAATATTCTATCATACACTTAAAATTAACTTCAATTTAAAGTAACATCAACAGTAATGAACAGTGTAGAGTTTTTTTTTTTTTTTTTTTTTATATTACCTTTATTACCGTTCATCAACAATAATGAACAGTGTAAAGTTTTTTTTTTTTTTTCGCATGTTTTTTTCCGCAAATGTTTATATTATCTCTTTCTCTTTAAATAGACTTTTTTTTGTATTTATCTAAAGAGTAAAATAAATTATTACTTCTGTCAAATGCTTGCTTTATAGTCGAATTGTTATGTAATTGTTATTTATAATTCTTGAATTTTTAGTGATTATATTAGAATTTGTAAAAGCAAGTATATATAATTGAATTGATTGGATCAAATTTGTGTGATAAGTATTTTTTAGATTTTTATTTAAGTTATTTAGACTTTTATAGAGTAATACTAAAAGTGATATATCATTTTTAATCTTCAGATTTAATCTAACGGTAGAAGTTTAAATATTGATTTAAACTAACATAAAATAGATAATTAAAATATAAATATTCTATCATACACTTAAAATTAACTTCAATTATATATATATATATATATTTGTCGATATCTTAAAAGAGGCTATCATATTACTGTTAATCAACAGTAATGAACAGTAAATAAGCTGTGTGGTTTTTTTTTTCGCATATTCATATACTGTTCATTACTGTTATGAACAGTAAAGAGGTTTTTTTTTTTTTTTTTTCATGTTTGTTTTGTTTTTTTGTTTCTTTTTAGGTTCGTCTGTGTGAATGTCAATGTGCGACGTAATACCACAATTGTGAGTGGGGAATGAAAGAGAGAGAGAAATGAAAGGTGGGGAAAAATATTGATTTATAGGTTTTAAATTACAACTCTTCATCTTTAATTTTCAGATTTAATCTAACGATAGAAGTTTAAATATTGATTTAAACTAACATAAAATAGATAATTAAAATACTAATTTTTTATCATTAAATAAATAATAAAATTTTACTGTACATTTTTAAGAAAAAAAATTATCTAATTAATTTGAATTTTTAATATAATTTAAATTTCATAATAAATGATGAACATAAATAAATAATAATTTTATTTTTATACATTAAAATATTTTAATATTCAAAGTTATATATATATTTTTTTTAATTTGATAGATGTGGCAAACGTGCTTTGCACGTTTATCACCACTAGTATTACTTAAAAGTGCCTATAACTATTACTGTTTATTACTGTTCATCGTGAACAGTAAATCTAAATCAGTCACTTTTTTTTTTTGACTGTGTGAATGCTAATGTGTGACGTAATACCGCAATCGTACGTAGGGAATGAGAAAGAGGAAGAAAAAAAAGTAGAAAAAATATTGATTTTTGAGTTTTAAATGATCAATAAAGAAGCTGTTTTTTTTTCTTTACATTTTTTTTTCGCATATCCTATTACTGTTTATTATATTATACACTAAAAATCAACTTTAATTTATAAAATACTAATTTTTTATCATTAAAAGCGCCTATAACTGTTACTGTTCATTGTGAACAGTAAATCTAAATCAGCCGGTTTTTTTTTTTTTTGATCGTGTGAATGCCAATGTGCGACGTAATACCGCAATCGTGCGTAGGGAATGAGAGAGAGGAAGAAAGAAAAAGTGGAAAAAATATTGATTTTTAAGTTTTAAATGATCAATAAAGAAGCTGTATTTTTTTTCTTCGCATGTTTTTTTCGCATATCCTATTACTGTTTATTATATCATACACTAAAAATCAACTTTAATTTATAAAATACTAATTTTTTATCATTAAATAAATAATGAAATTTTACTGTACATTTTTAAGAGAAAAAAACTATTTAATTAATTTAAATTTTTAATATAATTTAAATTTCATAATAAATGATGAACATAAATAAATAATAATTTTATTCTTATACATTAGACTATTTTAATATTTGAAATTACACTTTATTTTTTTCTTCAATTTGACAGATGTAGCAAACGTGATTTTTTTTATCAATTAGAAAATCTTATGCCATACAGGATTTTACACAAGTATCACTAATTTCAAAATAACCAAGCCATTTATAAAATACTAATATTTCATCATTAAATAAATAATGAAATTTTGTTAAATATTTTTTAAAAAGTATAACTATATAAATAATTAGAGTTTTAACATAATTTAAATATGATAATATTCTTAATTAACTAAAGAGAACTGCTACAATTAATAAAAAAGTAACTTGAAAATATGTCATGAATGTGTATTTCATTTTTTTATTTTTCTTTTCTTTTTTTCATGCATTTTTTTAATCATCATAAACATTTTTAAAAAAATAAAAAATTTACAACATCATTGGATCAGGAGGGAATTGACAATCTATCTCTTCCCCAACAAAATTATTGAGTTCAAGGAAGAGATTAATAGATTCTTAGGTTTTCAGAAACTTTTATATATTTTTTAAAATATTATTTAAATATAAAATATTTTTTAATTTGTTAATCTAATCATTACAATTTTCTTAAATATAAATTTTTTAAATTTTAAAACAAAAACTACATTAAAAAATTATATTCCTATAATATTTTAACTTTTATAATATTTTTATTTTAACTTTTTTTCTCTCATTTTCTAAAATCAAATAAAACATCTTAATCCAAATAATTTTATATATTAGTATTCACAAACTATGTCACTACTATTAATACATCGATCCAAATCATATCTAAGGATATGATGTCTACATGTGTTGTTTTTTGAAGGACGAGGCTGCTGCTGGTACATTAAAATTTTTAAGATTTAAATTCAACACTTCATTTTACCACTTCTCATTTTTTTTTTTTTGGTTGGATTGCTTCGATTTATGCAGTGAAGTACTATCACTATCACAAAAATTCTCCACATCTCTTTTCACTTGTTAGGTGCAGAAATTGAGTTCATAAAAAATTATCTATATATTACTTATTTTACTTATGATTACGTTTTTTTTTTTTTATCGCAAAATATATTTATATTTTACAAAATAAGTTATTTTTCAACCGGACAAATGTGCCTCACACATTGCCCAACCGCTAGTATATATATATATATATATATATATATATATATATATGAGAAGATATATAACAGTATAAGTATCAAGTGCTCCAATTATATATGAGGATGTTTCGGATGTTACGAGACATGAAATCAGATAGGATGTAGGCATCTGCGGCTGACTTGGACGAAACTTTCGGGGAAAGAGATACAGTAGTAGATCAATTAAAGTGGAAACTGGAATTCATGATGAAAGTTTATTAATTTGTTTTCTATGGGTCTTGGTCGTCGATCGTGTGAAAATGAGATGGTGAAATGAACCAACTTTATATAAGTCCTACTAGTCTTCCATCTTCTTTCTAATTCTCCTCATGATCATCATGTTTGTTATCTCGTGGGGTCCCAAGATCATTTGAATTTTGATGCATGCATGGCCTTATTAATTAATCTACAAACACTCCAACTACATATATATATATATATATATATATAATTTTTGCCTTTTTTATAAAAAAAAGAAAAAAGAAAAAACAATTAAAAAAGAGAAAAGAAAAAGAATAGACATGATCAGGTTGTAATTGTATCTCTAATTGTATTATTGATTAATTTTTTTAAAGTATAGGTCTAAATGTGAATTTGAATCTTTATTTGGACGTTATTATATATAAATGGTATACTATCTCAATTAAAAATGTGAGATTTAATCTGTGCCACTTACGATAGACTGTCTCAACGAATATGTCAATGATTTATTTTAAAAAAATCTGAAATTAGTTGATAGATCATATCAAACCCATGCATCATGACTATAATCATCAATAGCAGAAACCATATGACTCAAATTTAAAAATAATTATATATATATGTATATAGAACAAGAAGTTGATTATTGCTTCTTTATTTTCAATAACTCGTATATACTAAGATTGAGATAAGAATATCGCAAATAGAGCCATTGTGATACCCATCAAAGGAGTAGTTTCCCAAACGGGAGCTACTTTACCATATTCCGAATTTAATGATTTCACTAAATCCCCTATAATAATTCGTCTTGGACCAAATCTAAAACTAGTTTTGTGTAGCCATAAATTCAATTTTGTATTCATTGAGAGTCGTTTGGTCCACAATAGTACTCTTATGTGTCACAATATTATAATATTAATTTGGTCGTGTTCATCGGTCCACAATTCGAAAACTATATATCGACTTGCCCATAGAAAAATGAAACCGTGGCTGATGAAGTGGAAACCATGCAGGATCACTTTAATTGGTCCAAAGTATATAAGAAATAAAATCAAGATGATCATCACCACAAAATTAAGTCAAACGGCCTATAATTAAATGAAATATTATTTATTCATTTATATATATGGTTTGAAATTTACAAACTATTTAATAATTTTAATTTAATTAACGGCTATTTCGATTGAGTTATTTATAAAAAGCTTATAATTATATAAAAATAAGGAAATTTATAATTTTCGATATGTTTTTTGCCAATATATCTTCTCAAAGATATGTAATGTTCCTTATAAAATGTCTAATTACTTGAAATCATAACAGATAGTTTTATGGATCTGTACGTACGTAAGATCACGAACGAGGATTTATAATTAATTAGATAATAATATGGAATATATTTATATATCATATTATAGATCATTTCACTTTCACCATATTAAGTAAGATATATATTATATTTATTATTATTAAAAAATTATTTATTATATACTTTTTTATTATTTAATAATAATAATAAATGTATCATATATTATTTAATATGATTAAAATATGATAAAAGTTTAATATATAATATTAACGGAAATGATATATATCCCTAGCCCTGCTCCCAATTTTTTTAATTTATTTTTACTTAATAATTAAGAATATATTTTTTAATAATATTATAATTTTTTTATTTTTTTTTAAATATTTTAATATTAAAGAATATATATAAAAAAAATTAAAAAAAAAATCCTAATCCTAGCTGTGGCTCCCAACGGGAGCTGGGAGCGGTTGTAGAGCCACCCACACATTAATACTCATATTCTCTTAAAAATCTTTGAATATTTGACGTGGTCCGTGTCAGATTAGATCACAATTAATGTCCAACCACGTACGAACACATGTTGTCTTGACCTCATAATTTGTCCACGATGAGGTCAACATGCAGATGAGTAGGCTAGCACCTTTCTCATTTTAGCTGTTGATGTATTTAATTTTTTAATTTTTTTTTTGTTATTGATTAAGAATATGATTATTAATATATTGATATTTTTTTACTTTTAAAAATGTTTAAACATGTTTTAAAATTTTTTGAAACAAAAGCAAAATAATAATAATAATAATAATAATAAAAAGAAGTGCAATTTGAACTAAAGGCACACCAAGTGAGCAAATTAAGAGGGCAGAATCCATAAAGTTCATGAATAAAGTACAGAGAGAAAGAAGAAATTATGTATTAATGATCTAGAAACACAGATAAGCTATATATAGAGATTAAAAAGACTAATAAAAACTTGAAAACTAAAGTTGAATATAATATATTTATTTATATAAGCACGCTGACATTCGTCAGATATAGTTATAAGTTGTATAAGTATAACGCATTACTTTTAAAAAGAAATAGAGTTTACTATTAAAAAATTAATTTTTTTATGTAAATTCTATATTTACTTACTTTTTTTCAAAATGCAGTGTACTCTATGACTGTAATCCAATGATAAAGAGTCATCAGATTTCTTTTAACTCCTCATAGGTTTCGCATTATAAAAAAATACTTATTAGTGAACAGTTAATTACTACAAAAATGATTATTTTTTATATATAAAAAAATAATCTATTCATACGAGCCTCAAAAAGTTTGGTGCTTTCTATCCGACCTCTATATGCATCACATTTGGCAAATTATAATCATTTTTCTACAAAAATTTCACTTTAATTAAATTAATAATTAAATTGGATATCTTATTTCTTATTTTTATAAATTGATAATTATTATGTATATTATATAATAAATGATGTAATTATATAAGACCAATTAATTTTATTTGATATTAACATATTGAGATAATTGATAAGTAAAATATTTAATTATATTATATTATTATAGTATAATAACAAAATAATTATAGTGATAATAACATTATTATTTGTAAGGATGTTTCTAAGAGCATCCCATTGGATTCCCCATATGGGATATATTCCTATAATTTGGGGATAAATTTAGGATTTTGGTGAAAAATCCCTTCCCATTGGATTCCCAATTTTGCGGTTTAAGTTAACGAGTTCTACAATCGTTTCACATATATGGGGAACAATTGTAGATCCCTATCGCATTCCAGCTTCCTTTCCGTCCCGCGTCTTCTTCTCTCTCGGCGTTGACCCCTTTCTCGAAACACCAACGATCGCAGCACTTCTCCATCGGCAGATTTTGTAAGTTTTGATTTTGGTTTCTTAAAAATTTTGTGACTTTGATTTCGCAACACCAAATCAAAGCAACCCCTCTCTCTGATTTTCGAAAAAAAATTCTCACTTCATACCTCTCTCCTCTCTGTTTCTCTCTTCTCCTTTTTCTTCCTTCCGAGGCCATGAAATCAAGGTAAGTATGCGATGGAGATAAAGCAATTTGGTACTCTGCATCAGTGATCTCTTCGTTGTTTGGCTGTCGAGAATATTTCTTTGCTTTCAGATTGGTTCGATTTTGCTGAATTTTTTGTCACTCTCTTTTAGTCATTCTCATTTTGGGCGTTGTATAGATGAAAATCGGTTCTCATTTTGTCCTTGCGTTGCCATTGATTTGTCTGTATTTTGGTTGGCTGTGTTGAGTGTTTGGCTGCTAAGAAAATTTTGATTTTCGTAGATTTTTTTTTAAAATTATTATGTATAGATGTTTTTTCTTTCACTTTCTATGAGATGTGACTTTCGAACTTATGTGGTTGGAAAATTTGTTTTGTGTTGCGGTCAAAGCTGATATTTCCAATTTTGGTCTCATTTTTCTCTCCGTTGTTTGGTTGTTGCGAAAGTCCAGTTTGATTTGTCTATCATTTTCTTCATGGACTACAGTGCTCGTGATCTTTTTTCGAGTATAACTTTCTTATTACACTCTGTGCTTCAGAAGTCTGTAAGGGGGAAAAATAAAAAAAAAAGTATATTTACATTGTTTTCTCGAGAAACTAACACTAGTTTAGCCTATAGTATGCACCACCACTAGTTGAAGTCTGCTTGTGATGCTCATCTAGCATCACTTGTGGGCAACATTGAGGATGCAATGACTCTTATTGAATATGGTTTGGAGGAGACGGCAAATCTTGTTGTGGCATCTTGCCTCCAAGTGATGTTAAGAGAGCTCCCAAACAATCTGTATAATTGAAAGGTGATGAAATTCTTTTGTAGCTCTCAGGCAAAGGAGAGGTTGGCTAGGGCAGGTCATGCTTCAGTATAAGTTTACTCATTTTTTTTCTCTTCAAACGAGAACTTCATATTTCCTTATCAAAATCATGATTGTGGAGAATGGAAAAGAATAAGAAATTGGTTGAATTGATAAAAGTAAATCAGACATTTAAAAGGAAAAGATACATATTTACACTTAGAAACTTTGTTGGATAACAAATTACAAAATCAAATATTTTTTTTTATAAAGATTCGGGCTAAACTTGAATGAGGAAAACTCACTTGAAGTGATTCTCTTGTAATAATCCATTTGGTTTGAAGTCTTATATTAGATATAGAGTTTCCACTTTTATTTCAGTTTATGTTTTAAGGAACCTCCTACGGAAGTTGTTTATTCATTAGTATACTACCATCTTTTGAACCCTATTTACAATTTTCTTTTCTTCCTTGAGGTATAATGTGCATACATTTTACTATAAATTGAAAAAAAAAGAAATGACGGGTAAATTTCATGGATTCTTTAAACCAATTATGTAAATTTCATGATATCCTAAAAAATGTAATTTTATGTTTCTTAAACCAATTGTGTCGTTGCTCTTTCCATGAGTAATTTGTGTTGTGCTATGTTGTTGGGTTTCTTTGCAATGTATTTGTATCTCTCGGGGGATGTAGCTGTTATTAGGCTGTGATAATGGTGTTATAGTGCGGGTTAATTCACAAGTGTGAACCTTGGGCCCCATCGGATATGGTGGGGTAATCCTCACCCGGATTGCCATATGACAGTTTCTAGTACTTTTCAAGAAAGGTAGTGGATGTTCGGGTGATGGTTTTGCAGCCATGCGATGTGAACGACTCATTGCTTACGCATGCTGTCAATATTTCCACCATTTTGAGCCCTATTTATTTCTTTATTCTTAGAATTTTATGAGGAATCTAATGAGAATGCTCTTATTTAGCATTATTGTGATTTGCATGCAGTTTGATTGTTGCGGCGCGTGAATATGTGAATTGGTCAGTTTTATGCAGTTGCTTTTTGCTGTGTTATTCTTTTGTGTTATTTTATGATAGAAAAGTAATGTGTAAATTAAACCCCTTGGCTGTGATGATGACAACGCGTTGTGGAGATACAGGAAATTTCTAGTTATTTTCTCAATGGCTAGGTAATCCGGACGGCCAATAAGTTGTGGCAACTAGTTGTTTAGCCATGAAAGGGTGGCCAAATTTCGTCAATGTCACAATTCGGTTCTTGAGCCAAAAAAACCCCAAATTTCATAGTTACGTGTCTAACATTTCAATGCAATTTTATATATGGATTCGCAAGACCCTGGCCATATGTACTTCACCAACCTCCTAAGTCAAGATCCTCAACTAGATTCCATTTGCGGTGGGCAAAGTGGAAACTCTCTTACGACTATTGATGACTCTCCACCCTTACCTCATAACGATTTTATCAGAGTTAGGAAATTAGTCAGGGGTGCGAACTTCACCCCCGAAGAAGATAAGTTACTTGTCTCCGCAAGGCTTAATTGTAGCCTTGATGTCGTCCATGGAACAGACCAAAAATTCTCCTAACTTTGAAAATTTTTTTTTGAATAGTTCGAGCAATTTAAAGAAACCACAAATGACCGGATAATAAAGTCTTTAATATATCGATGGTCAATTATTTAAAATGCAACAAATAAATTTTGTGCCAAAATAACACATGTTGAAAGGTTGAATTAAAGTGGCATGACTGAGAAAGACAAGGTAAATATCTATACTCTTACTTGAGTTACGAATAATTAGTTTTTTTTTTTTTTCACTTTGTATTAATATGTCATTATTTTGTTTACATGCTAGTATGACAAGGCGAAGGTTATGTACCAATCGCTAGAGAAATACTCATTCTAGTTCGAGCATTGTTGGCACCTCTTGAAGGACCAACTTAAATAGATTTGGCGTTCCACAAAGGATGATCCAAAGCGAAGGAAGACGATGTCCCCATCCCTTACCCCGACTCGATGTTTAGGCGCTGAGACGGTAAATTCAGTTTTTGATCTCGGGCTGGATAATGTGAGGGATAATGACGTGATCGAATTGAACCGACCAATATGAAGGAAAGCTGAGAAAGAAAAACGAAAGGCCAAAGGCATGGCATGAGAGGAGATTGTTGTGCTCAACAGGCTGACGTATACCATTTTGGAGGAGTCACGTGCTCAGGAGAAAGAGTTTTATCACCTCAAGGTCGAGAAGATGGAATATGACAAGGAAAAAGAAGTAAATAAAATCCGTAAAGAGGATGAAAAACTGAGGTTAGAGGCCAAGAATATGAAAATTGATAAGGAAAAATAGCTAAATAAAATCCGTCAAGAAGACGAAAGACTTAAGATTAGAGGCGGAGAAAGTAGAGCTCGCCAAGAAGGAAGCAGATCAGCACATTATGATGATGAACGTTAGTGCCATGCCAGCACTACATCAATTATATTTCGAGGATCTGCAACGGGAAATCATGGCGAGATGCAATGATCTTGCACATTTGGATTTCACAGTTTATTTCTTTATTTTCTATTTCAAACAAAGATGTATGACAATATTATTGATATTAAGACAGTTTAATTTTTATTTTGATTGTCTAAATTTAAATGTCAAACAAGAAAATTGACCATTACAATTTTAGGAACTACTACAGATGTATGCTCAAATATACCCACTACTAACATGAAGGAAATACGAAATTACAGTAATTAACTCAAATATTATCTCTACTAAAATGGCAGGAAAAACAAATCAAAGATTATGTGACATGTCTACTGTTAGGAAAATAATAACCATTGATGTTCAATTAGATCTGCTTGGAGCTGATGATGTGCCGAGTTGTCTCTAATATGATGATGACGTTGGATAAGTCCGTAAACTGAGTTGTATGATTGCGCGATAGTTCCGGAACTTCATCATCAAGTTGATCATACTCAATGTCATGACCATCACTATCATCACGCTCGCCTTCAATGATCATATTATGTAGAATAACACATTCTTTCATTATATTTTTTAATTTCTTGATTTTGAACATTCGGGAAGGTCCACGAATGATTGCAAATCGTTGTTGAAGTAACCCGAATGCACGTTCGACATCTTTTCTTGCGGATTCTTGTGCTTTCACAAAATTTTTCTTCCTATTCCCTTATGGTGATGAAATCGTCTTCACAAAAATTCGTCACTTTGAATAAATACCATTTGTAAGGTAATACCCTACAGTGTACTCGTTGCCATTGATTGTGTAATTGACTGGAGTAGCACGCCCTTGGGCAAGTTCCATAAAAATAGAAGATCTCTCTAGCACATTAATGTCGTTATGTGAACCTGACATACTAAAAAATGCATGTCATATCCAGAGATCATATGAAGCAACTATTTCTAAAATAATAGTTGGTTCACGAATGTGGCTGAAGTACATACCTTTATAGGCTACGGGACAATTTTTTCACTTCCAATACATGCAGTCAATGCTTCCCAGCATTCATTGAAATCCCCGTTGTTTACCAACCGCAAGCAATCGAGCAATATCATTGGCATTTGATGACTGCAAGTATGATTCTGAAAAATCACTTACTATTGTCTTAGAGAATTTTTTAAGGCTCTCCATTGCAGTGCTTTCACCAATACGTATGTATTCATCCATAAAATCTCTAGTAACCCCATATGCCAGCATTCTAAGTGATACGGTTATCTTTTGCATAGAAGATAAACCAATTCTTCCGGCACTGTCTCTTCTTTGGACGAAGTACTGCTCGTAAGACTCTACCTCATTTAGAATACGAAGAAATAGGGGATGGCTCATCCGAAATCTCATTTGAAATAGATTCTAGGGATATATTGAATTTTATGCGAAATAATCGCGAAATAGGCGCTTGTGCCCTCGAATATGATCACGCCGAATGAACTTACGGCGTTGACGATTGCCACGAAGTCTTGATGATTGTCCATCGACCTCATCATTAAGAACAACATCCAACTCATTTTTAGAGGATAAATATGTGAACAATTTGCGAAAGAAGGTACGAGTTATTTGATGAAGGGAGTGAAATATCAGGGGAGACTGTTGAATTTCAGTTCTTTAGATCAAATAAGACTTGAGTTTGTGAAATGTAAATGCAAGCATAATGCGTATTTATAGAGGAAAAAGTTACCATAGGACAAAAAATGTTACCATTTGAGAAAAGACAAAAAATATTACCGTTGGAGGTAGGAGTTCGAAATGTTACCGTTGGAGGTAGGAGTTCAAAATATTACCATTAGAAAATGTACATATTAAAAAAAAAATTATTATTTTTTATAATATGGATTTCTGTTTGAAAAATAATACTATATTTAGTAGTCAAAATCGTATATGAATGTGATATTTAAAAAGAAGATAATGAGACAAAATAATTAGTAGTTAAGATTGTAAATGGAAGTGAGAGAAAAAAATAATAAAAAAAAATAGAAAAATATTATTTAATAGAATAGAGATACGAATGAGAAATATGATATAAAAAGTTTTTAAAAGATAAGACAAATTTAAAAAAAAAAATTATAGAAAATATACTTTTTAATTAAATTATAAAAAAAATTATGAATCCAATGGGATGCTCTAATGCCGCCACCAAATGGGGCCTAATAAACGATGATAACAATAATATCAGAACAACCTGTCGACTGTTGCCAACCACATCTATCACTAGAACAGATTACGAGGACAGCAACTTAGCAAAATAATAATAATAATAATAATAATAATAATAATAATAATAATAATAATAATGATGAAGGCAACGGCGACAGCACGTACTGCACCGGCTTTGCTAACTAATATGGCGGGTTTGGTTTTGGTTGGCGGAAGTTCACATGGTTCTCACTTGGCGCCATTGAGAAGTAGAGGAAAAGAGAGAAAAAGCAGTACGTAGTACCCACAAAAGACATTTGAGAATAGAGAAGGACCAAGAACAGCCTTGAAAATCAGTACCATTCCTTTTATCGATCGCCATCATATATAACTCATGTCACCTTTCTGAACCATATATTCGATTTAGAGAAATTTAGCAGCCGTTCTGATCATTTTCGATCTCCGTTGTTGGTTTTTTGGAAAGCATTTTGCGGTGGTCAGATGGAAGGGACTACAAGAAAAAGAAGCTTGCTAAAAGTCATTGTCCTTGGTGATAGTGGGTATGATTTAGAACGATTTCTTTGTTTTTATTCTTCTTCCTTTTTTCACATGATTCTCTTTGGATGGTTGGATTCAGAACTGTTCTTCATTATCAAGTACTTTACCTACAAGAATAATTTACTTCACGTACACTTTTCCTAAAGTAGTCATGAATTTTATTTGTTTGGTGGTATTCAGGGTGGGAAAGACATCTTTGATGAATCAGTATCCTTTTACATAATATTAATAAGTTGTTTTCGCTTTGAGTATGGTTTATTTTCTGGTCGAATTCTTGTTCCAAATATTAGTGATCTTCAGTCACCTCTTTTCTTATTTATGCAAACCAGCTATCACAAACATCCTTAACTTTCTGTTGGGTTGTCCAACATTGGTCGTGGAAAAGGACGGTGGTCATTTTATAAGTGTGAGAGAAAGTCTCACCTCTTGAACTAGTTTTTGGGATTGAGAGAGGCCGCCCAAGACCACCCAACACTTTCTCACCCAAATCGTGATGGACTTGCTGATAATAATG
The DNA here is from genome assembly GCF_001411555.2 of Juglans regia. Taxonomy (NCBI): domain Eukaryota; kingdom Viridiplantae; phylum Streptophyta; class Magnoliopsida; order Fagales; family Juglandaceae; genus Juglans; species Juglans regia. The sequence continues at coordinate 13,629,153 of NC_049901.1, read as the reverse complement.
ACAGGAATGGAGTTGGTGTTGAGAATGGAGGTGGTGGTGGTGATGAGAAAAGGGTAGGGAGCCGCGGCTTTGATGATGTCCTTACATTGAACACACATACGCTGCACGCTTATAACCCCTGCACAACATTTGAGTTAGTGCCTATAGAATCCTCTGCCAGATTCTGTAATTCATTAACTCCTTAATCAGATATGTTTATAACAAGTTCAGTCAACGATATAAAGCTACAATTGGTGCTGATTTTGTGACAAAAGAAGTACAGATTGATGATAAACAGGTCACTTTACAGGTAGACAACTAATGCTTTCACGAAGACAAGCATTATTCTTGATCTTTTTCCCCATTTAAACCGAGGATTATAGTAAGTTTTCTGGTAAAATTGGTTCAAGTAATTGTTTTGCAGATTTGGGATACAGCAGGGCAGGAAAGGTTTCAAAGTCTAGGGTCTGCATTTTATAGAGGGGCCGAGTGTTGTGTTCTTGTATATGATGTAAATGCACATAAATCATTTGAAACACTGAACACTTGGCGTGAAGAATTCCTTAAACAGGTATCATGATGCCTCTCTAGCTCCATTGTTTCTCCATGCGTTGTGTGATTTTTAAAAAGATCTTGTTATCTTGACTCCGTGTATAATTATTTTAGCTTTCTTCTCATCCTGCATACCCGAGAAGCAAATTATTTATATGTGCATACTTCAACATATTAATTTATATCAAATGAAGGTTGTGAAATGGTAGATGGCAAAGAACTTATTCCGGCCTATGTTCACTAATAAAAAAGGAATTATGATCTTTTATGTTAAGGTATGAGGTATTCCGTGTTCGTAGATTAAATACGGTTTGAAGTTTAAGGCCTAGTTTGGATACTGAGAATACCGCAACCTAAGAGTTGATTATTCTGCAACGTGAACATGATTTTAGTGAGGAGTCAGGTGACATTAGATCCTACCAAACACTTCCTAATATCAGATTTTTTTTCTTTAAAATCTAACATGCAACAAGTGACTATACATCATCTCCTCATCCATACCGCTTGTGCCCGCCCATTCTGTCTCTCCCTAAATGGAATGGCTGTCTTAGTTATACTGCACTCTGACCCGAGTCCCCATGTCCGCTCTTCTCCGCCCACAATCTAAGAGGTTGGCTTTGCCAACATAACATTAGGGCCATCCCCTTCCCTATGAGTGGGGATTGTCCTATAGTAGGACAGAGGACTTATCGCGCTGCCCGTGGACCAGTTTGCCATGTCACCGTCACTGACCTTCATTCAGCAGGCCTAGTATACTCTACTTGTTCACCTGTGTAGAACATGATTTTAGTATGTGAGGTGTCAGGTGACATTAGATATATATCCTACCTAACATTAAAATCACATGGAATTCAAAAAATCAAAACTGGTAGTTTACACTTTACAGTGGAAATCTCTTCATAGATTACATGTTACTAGGCCAAGAATCTCAAGCTCAAATAAACTATTTGAAGGCAAATCTCGGCAACTTTGTGAAAAAAATCAGGAGTCCTAAAACTGTAAATATGGTAATAGGAAGCTATGAAATTCTGTGACATCAAAAGAGGGCACATGCATATACCGTGCAGAGCCAATGTTTTCTGGGGTAAAACTGCATGGATTATCATTATTGGTATCATCTTTAAGCAGAAAAAGATTACATCATTAAACTCCTGTGTAATTTTCTGCGACATGATGCGTTTGGAAAACAGATATTATCCAATATATGTTGTAGTTGCTGTGTCTCTGGAGATCCTTCTCTTACTCTTTCTTACCAGCATACTTGATTAGGATATGCACTGATCCTCATATGCACCAGGTAGATCCGGCTGCGCCCGGCAACTTTCCCTTTATATTACTTGGAAATAAGATTGACAAAGATGGTGGAAACAGCCGAGTGGTATGGACATGGATGCATCCCTAACACTTGTTGCATTTGTTCTTGGCATATAATTTTAAGGCAACCAGCGGTGCAGGTTTCTGAAAGGCAAGCTAAGGAGTGGTGTGCTTCCAGGGCAAATATACCTTACTTTGAGACCTCAGCGAAAGAGGGCTACAATGTTGATGAAGCATTTCTCTGTGTTGCTAGAGCTGCACTAGCTAATGAACAAGGATGGGATTTAGACAGGTAAAGTTATAAACCTCAAGACTAATATCTTCATTCTCTGTAAGTTCTGGTCACAAACTCAATTACAGCTTATAGCTAGCTATCCTATCACCAACAGCTTACAGTAGGTTCATTTTGCAGCTACTTCCAGGGTATCTCAGAATCTCTATCAGATATTGAACGGAGAGGATCTTGTGCATGCTAAAGTTAGTTCCCATGGATTGGATCCTTCTACGAAGCATCTACGGCTGTTATAATTCTTTTCATTGCTGTTGTTGTTATTACCAATTTATTTTTGGGTGATAGGAGGAGGTGTTTGATCTTTTTCAAGTATTCTAATATACATCCGTATAGTTAATAGGTGGTAATTATGCTGCTTAATCGACAAAGCGATCAAGTTCGTGTGACATAAAAACCTGCAAATTCTTGTACTCGATGGACATTCATTCAAGCATGCATGTTTGTCTGCAAAGTTGTAAGTTATCACTGTTTTCTGAGCAAGGTGTAGATGAATTGAATACAGTCTGGATATCATTTCACACCATTTCCTGGCTAATGGGTTTCCCTTTCTTTTTGTAAGTTCATTTGAAAATGGTGTGCATATTTATTAATTGGTATGGCGTGAATAACTGGGAAATTATAAATTGTCATTTCTTTTCTTCTCTTGTCGTTTTTTTCCTTTATTTATTCCAGATGTATACCTTAGAGCACCTTGAGTGATTAAACTTGTAATTGGGACCGGTATGCTTGAAACGTAGCAAATCATGTTAGAAAATGCCCAACATTACAGGACTCCTTGCTCAATTACAAGAGAGTATTCTCCATGTGTACATGGGCTATGCCTATACTCTTTCATATTAATGAAACTTACCTTTTAATGATAAAAAAAAAAATTACAATAGAGTACTTTTTTTTTTTTTATAAGTATCAATTACAAGAGAATATTAATCCTTTATTGGTTGGTTAAATCCTGTAATGGCTTATGACAAAAACTTTTAATAGTAACAAGATCTGACATGTAATATATTTTTTTTTTCTCAAAATGAAATACTTTTCTGTCAGTTTTTTTTTTTTTTTTTTTTTCCTTGGTTGTATGGATGATGGGAAGGTGCCAATTTTAGGATCGTGTTATTCGCAAGGCTAACAGGCTAACATATTGTGTATCAATCAGTTCATATGACGAAGTGTGCCCTTCCTTAGCACACAAAAGGATTGCATATATTTATATGATTATCATAAGTAGTTTCAGTTGGGTATGTTCTGAATGTGGAGAGCATGGCTAACATTTTGGAATGTAAGATATCACAGCTTCAAAAAAAAAAAAAAAAAATCTGCCAATAAAATATTTGGGTCTTCTTTTGGGTGCAACGTTCAAATCGAAATCTATTTGGGATGATGTAGTAGAAAAAATGCAGCGGGAACTGGCTAGTTAGAAGAAGTTGTATTTATTCAGAGGTGGTAAGGTCACTTTAATTAAAAGTACCTTATTCAACTTGCCAACCTACTTTCTATCACTATTTTTGCTTTCCACCAAAGTGGCTCGTCACATGGAAAAACTCCAATGGGATTTCTTATTCTTTTTTTTTTTTTTGGGGTGGGGGGCTAAACAATGAGTTTAAATTCCATTTGGTAAAATGGGTGTGCTCCCTTATCCTTGAAGGAGGCTTGGGAATTCGAAACTTGCAGTCTTTTAACAAAGCTTTGCTTGACAAATGGCTATGGAGATACCACAATGAATGGGGAGTACTATGGAGAGCCATTGTAGAATCGAAGTATGGTGAATCATGGGGAGGATGGTGTTCAAATGAGGTAAGTGGGCCATATGGGGTGGGAATAAGAAGATGATGGGACACATATTCAAGAAATATCCGTTTTGAGGTGGGTGATGGCCAGGTCCAAAATCAAGTTTTGGCATGATGTATGGTGTGGTGATAGGACACTCAAGGAAGCTTATCCAGAGTTCTATGGCATAACAAGAATGATAGAAGCCTCAATTGCGGACCTCTTACTCCTATCTAATGGTACTCCTCAATGGGGCGTTATATTCTGTCACGTTGCCCCCACATATGCCTTCATCCGAGCTGTCCACTACTTGATCTAGCGGTTATTAATTGTCATCACGTGTTTATTTCAGAAAGTACAAGTGTTCCAGAATGTTCATGTCATTTCTAGTGTTTTATTGAGTAGTTAATTCTGACCGAGTTTTTAGTTTAGTGTGCCATGTTGGGCCAGTTATTATTTGGGTTATGTAATGGGTCTAATCGTGCTTAGACATGGTCATCATTTAGTTATTTTGGGTTATATTTATAGTCCAGTTATCCATCAATGAAGTATCGAATTATTTTGGCTTTCATTGCACTTTGGAGGAATCGGTCCCTTGAAGTATCAAATATTATTTACTTATTTTGTAGGTTCATAACACATTCTTTAGATATGCACAAGATTGGAAAGTTGATGCTTTCTCGGAGTTCTATGATCCAATGTACTCTACCCGTATAAGGAGGGGAGATGAAGACGATCTTTTGATGCCCTTTTAAGAAAGGGAACTTTACAGTCCGAACCTACTATCATGCTATGATCACATAATACAAATCTATTTCTATGGAAGAGAGTATTTGGAAGACAAAAGCACTCCTGAAGGCCAACTTTTTTGTATGGATGGCTTCATTAGGGAAAATACTCACAATAGACACCTACGAAAATGCCACATCATAGTCATAGACTGGTGCTGTATGTGCAAAAAGAGTGGAGAATCCGTAGATCATGCATTACTTCATTGTGAGATTGCTACGATCCCGTGAAATGACTTCTTTGCTAGGATGGGATTAGCTTGGGTGATGCCGAAAATGGTAATCGACCTCCTAGCTTCTTAGTGAGGTATCTAGGGCAACCCTTAGATTGCAACAGTGTGGATGATGGTCCCAATTTGTCTTTGGTGGTGTATTTGGAGGGAGAGGAATGCAAGAAGTTTTGAAGATCGAGAGCGGTCAATGGAAAAGCTTAGAAGTTTATTTTTCAATATTTTACTCTACTGGTCGATTGTAATTGATTTTAATGGCGTGCCTTTTCATGACTTCCTTGTATCGTTAAGCTAGCATGCATAGGTGATGCTCTTGTGTATGTCCTGTGTACTTGGGCCTTTGTCTACTTTATGCCCAATAAAATTTTGTTTATTGATAAAAAAAAATGATTATTAGCAAAACAACTTGTTTGAGATGCTTTAAACCTTAGAATGATTCATTTTGCTTACTTATAAAAAAAAAAAAAAAGAATGATTCATTTTGCTAGTACATGGTATGTAATCCTATGCAGCTGTGTTAATTTCTTCCTTGTAAAGCAGTTGATGAATTAAGAGTTGCTGCATCAATCTTTCATTTCCTGAGGTTTTCACCTGATACTTGGGAAAGCAGTTGACAATGTAATTATTTTTGAAGTTCAGACTTTTTGAGTATATGACCATAGCCATATAAATTTCCTCTATTTTTGAGCTGCACCAGCATTTGAGGGCATCACACCGGCAATTTTTCTTACAGATAATGCATTGAAGCACTTGAATAAGATGAGGCTTGAGCGTAATGAAGATTTGTGCTTGAGAATTGGTGTCAAACAGGGTGGATGCTCTGGCATGTCATATACAATGGAGTTTGAAAACAGATCAAATACATGATCAGACGATTCCATCATTGAATATAATGGCTTCTGATTGGTAAGTCTTCATAATTGTACATGTTTGCTTATGTTAGGATCTACACTTTAGACAATTTTTAATATAATTTATAGCTAAGTGGTGTCACCCTTTGTGGATACCTTGTTGGTAGACAGATAGGCAATAGAATATAATTCGTAATACAATATAATTATCATAGTATTATCTTGTTTGTGTGATAAAAGTCAAACCCAATTGCTAATTGTGGAAGATTCTTATCAATAGAAAAATAATTCCGCTACATACAGTCATTTTTCACTTTTGCATACTTCTTGCGCACTTTGTTTGCGCACTTTGGTGATGTGATTGACTGCATTATTTTAATTATAATCACATAGAATTTTTGATAGAAAAATGATGTCTGCACACTAAAAAGAGTCGCATACTTGTATGTTGAGGTGAATGATGCCAAACATATATGATTGAGAATAACGGACTCGACTGAACCTAAGGGCTAGCACCAAGAGTGATTCCATGTTTCGTATGCTGATAGGAATCTATGGATCTGATATGTTGGTCCATGGAGCCGATTTCTGGGATTACATTTTTCTCAATATATTTATATAAAAAATATATTTATATTTACTTATATAAAAAAATCTATTGTCTTCAGTTTCCAGTAAGGTCTCGTTTGGTTATACAGATGAGCTGAAAAATTTGTGAATAGTAGCGAGATAATTTGTGATTAATAGTGAAATAATTTGAGTTAAGATTTTATAGGATTTTAGGAAATGAGAGAGAAAAAATTGAATAAAAAAATTATAAAGTTAAAAGAGGGTTAGAATTTAATTTTTTAATATTAATTTTGTTTTGGAATTTGAAAAATTTGAATTATTTTTTGTATTTTGTTTGGAAGTTTGAGAAAATTGTAATGATTAGGTAATGATTAGATAAAAACGTTGAAAAATTGAAATTGAAAAATATTTGTGTATAAATAGTGTTTGGATGTTAAGATGAGATGAGATGAGATGAGATAGTTTGTAAGATTTGTGAACCCAAACCATGCCTAAATCTCAACAAAGAACCTGTTTGCAAATCATATTTTAAAAAAATGTCAGAAAAAGATGATTTGCAATTTGCAGATAGGTGTTTTTTTGTATTTTGCTGTAAATTAAGGGCATGTTTGGCAAACATGAAAATTTTCAAATTTCCTCATAACTTCATTCTCAAACATCACTCAAACACAAATCACTTTTCAATTTCAAATTTTTAAATTTTTCATCTAATCATTACCTAATCATTACTCAATCATAAAAATCAATACAACTTTTACAAACTTCAAACAAAAATAATATTTAAACAAATTTTTAACTTTATTTATTCATTTTCACAAACTCCAATACAATATTTATTTTAAAATATATTTTTATTCAATTTTTTTTCTTTTATTTTCCAAAACCCAATAAAACATCTTTACTCAAACAATTTCACTATTATTCACAAAGATTTGAGATACTTTAAGCATCCAAACATGCCCTGAAGATGAATTGCAAGCACTCACCATCATTGCTTGTTATTTGTCATTGCAACCATTTCAATCCTTAAGACACCTGGGCCAACACTAGTCTTAATGTCCTTATCCGTATGCTCTAAATGTTGCCAAACTGGATTACCATGGGAGGTTTTTACAGGATATAATCGATGATTAGTAATGATGAGTATTTAGGTTCTATTGCAATAACCATGCACCAACTCGAGTTTTAATTATTTTTTCATTGTTAGCAATGCCAGTTGCTATAACAATATGGCCTTATTGCTAAGTGTGTAACATCTGGAAAGTTGGCGTCTTTCATGCAGAACACCTGAGTCATGAATAGAGTTAACCCTGTCATGTGACATGGTTTGGGTGATTGCCTCTACACATACCAAACTGTCTGCACTTGCCAAATACCAAAAGGAAAATGCTATTTAGTCTCCTCAATGTTGTCGCTCAAAGTTACCGCTCAAATATTTTTATTTTACTTAATGATTAAGAAATTGATTATTAGTGAAGTTGTATATTTAGTGAAGTTACTGCTGGGCGTACCGCTAGCACCACCCCTCTTTCATCCCCTCTTATCATCTTCTTCCTCTTTTGTTTGGAGGTGCTCCCCTCGAAGCGAGCGATTTCAGTGTATTTTTCTTTAAGTAATTTGAGGTGTGTTACACCACCCAATACCCAACTGCCTCTACAAGCACTAAGATTATGTGACAGTTCTTAATCTTTCGAATGTATTTATTTCAAGTATATTTCTTTTTGTGGCAGTTTGTGATCCAAAGAGCCTTCTTTTCTTATTCGGGATGCAGTTGGACTATAGTGATGCTCTAATTGGTGGAGGCTTCTCCTTCAAGAACCCAAATGCTACACAAACATGTGGTTGTGGTAATCCTTTGCAGCTGAGATGTGAAAGTGTGTGTAAAACAACTGAAATGAGAGTAAATAGATTACACCATGACTGTAAAATTGGGTGAACTAGCCAGTAATGTATAACTATAGCTTTTGCTTTTGTTCTCTCTTCCTAAGGCTTCCCATAAGTTGATTTTAATCTTTCAGTGCGTTTCATATTTCCATATGCTGCTTCACATTTTTAAACTGATTGCATCTAGCCAAACCGCAATTTAGGTGTGCTTTATAGGAAATGATAGTTAAACAAAGCTTTAAAATTCCATGTTTACCATAGGTATCATTTGTTTACTTTTTAATCCCACTCTTGATGTAATTGTTAATGCTAAATTATGCAGAACTACTCTCATTCCCATTATTTTAGGTGCTATATATATATATATATATATATATATATATATGGCAGCAGTATCTCTATTTCTTAATCAATCATTTAGGAACTAGTAGCTGTGCTGGTTCCATTTGTCCTCCTGGTGACATTTCCTTTACAAAAACTTATGCTTACACGTTCTGCTTCCTTGGTTTGTTGGTCTTCTGAATCAATACCAAATGCCTTTTTCTCTCTTTCTTTCTTTTTTTATTTTTATTTATTTTTATTTTTATGTAAGCTGTTGAAGAGTTGGAGTGAATAGTTGATTATGTTCTTCTTGGTCCTTGAGCTTAAGGTTTTAGTCACCATTTCTTTACGTTGAATTTAGACCAGTGAGATCCTGTGTAGCCACGATGATCCAAAATAGAACTGTGGATAATTTTCATTAATTTTCACTCGTGTGTTTAGAAGATATTTAGACTGAATCTGATTTTCTTTTTCCTTCTAAATGGAGAATTAAAGGAAGTTATAAAAAGCTCTTAATCATCTTGATGAGGGCTGAAATTGCTCAAGCCTTCTGTTGCTCGACCTCTGCCAAAATAATAATAAAAAGGCAGGAAAGATGGAAATTTTATAAATCATAAGAGAAAGCAGAAACAAACACCCCAACTAAGAAATGGTATCGATATTCAATGTTTAACATTATAATACCCATTTTAAGGGAGATAGTGATGATGTTATTATATATTGACATTCTTCGTTGAATAATATCCACAACCGTTCCTTCTGCAGCAGCTGTCAATGACTCAAACCCACTTCTGAATCGCTGCGTCTGATCCACCACTGGCTCTGAAGATGTTGATTTATAATATGGAACACCGGCAGCAAATGCTGACCTTGACGTCTACTTCAATCTTTCCTGAGCATCGATTGGGGTTAAAAGTTTAAACCAATTTAAAACCAACATCATTTTCACATATTTCTGTTTTCTTTTTCTTAGAAGAAATAGAAAGATTCACAAAACACTGACTTTATATTATCATTAATTATAAAACTTTGGGATATTACCAGGCTACAGCAACTGTACTATGTACACCTAAAGGGTCTCATTCTCTAATTCCTTCATTAATTAGAACCATTGCAATATATAACCACCTCCTTCCTTCACTCTCAAAACGAAAGATAAGACATGATTGGCAAGAGTGAGAACCAAAGATCAAGATAGAAAAAGGACGAGGCATGGTAGCAAATTAATTACAACCTCAAAAAACAAAGAAAGATGGTTGCATAGCCCCCCGAATCAAGGCACCAACCAAAGTGAAACCTCGTGTGCGTTTAGCTCACAAGGGCAGAGTTTCCAGAGGAAGAATAACTATGAGGAGGACAAACAATCGGAAAACAGAGGAAGCTCCGACTAAAAAAAAGAACAAAAAGAAGAAGGAAAGTAATAAAAATCTCTCTAATACCCTGTTATGAAATGGAAATAGTTCTATCACCAAATATATATATATATATATATATATAATTAAAAGATATAACTGTTAGTTAATTAGAACTCAGTCCTGACGTACCATTCTTCTTTTCGTCGAACATTGGTGGTTGAATGACGACGGCCAGATTCACGGGCTGCGGCACCTCTGCATATTGAAACTTATTTTCTAGCTTGAGACATTTGAACACAACCGCTCTTTAAATATATATATGTATATATATATATATATATGAATAAATAGAACTCTAGAATGTTTATCTACGCAGCATTAAGAGAACATACCTCCAATTTTATCAATAGGGACCCCTACGGGTATATTATTCATTCCTTCTGAAGAGTTGAGAGAGTTTGAGGTTGCGTACATGTTGCCATTCTTTTCAGTAGAATTTTCTCGTCCAAGAAAGTTATTCCGGTGCTGCTCTTTCAAAGAATGATCTGCATGGCCGATAATTTGCAAATGTGAAAATACATACCAATTATAAAGTATATATTACTAATGTTTAAGATGTTACGATATGATCATGCCTAAAAGTTAACGAGTAGTACTGTTCTGTTGGGACAAATTACATTCCTATATATATAATTAATCCGAAGCTGCTAGCTGACACAAATTTCTACCATAAGTACAAGTACTAGCTGACACAGATGTATATAGTAATTTCAGAAAATTAAATATTTTAAAAGAATCATAAATGTTAATGTCCATGAATAATGCAAAGATCAGCCCAATTAATTCATACCATCAATATTTAGAAGAAAGAAGTGCATATATATATATAAATGCTATATCTGGTTACGAAAACTTAGGACATGAGAAGGGAATGATCAGGACTTGGCCAGCTGCATGCAATTTCATGATAACGATCCATGCAACAAAATTCTAAAAAAAAAAAAAATCATATATAAAAACAGAGCAAACAAAGACTAATTCGCGAAACACTATAAAATATATGCATGTATAGAAACTCTGAAATTATTGCATTCTATGAACTATGAGTTTTTAATAGTATAAAAAAATAACAACAAAAAAATATTAAGTTTATTTAATAAAAAAAAGGAACCCTTGCAATAATCTAGCGCTACCTTCTTTGTCATGCATGACGGGATGTTCGATGGTTTTGCGGGGTCTGATCTCGCTGTTGCTAAGATGATCAGCTTCATCTTTTGGTGGCTCATGTGGTTTTATCGTTTTGATATTTTCGATTCGAGGTTTTTCTTTTAACCCATCAGAACTCTTTGGTTGCTCTTTTGACGACACATGACCTACTGCATGCATGCCAAGCGAAGCATTATATCTAGCTTTATTAATATATATTAATATTATTTTGCTGGGAAAGAAAATGTGCATACTTCAATAATGCACGACAGAGCGAATTATTATCTTTTTATTTTTGCATATTTATGATGATCAAGGTTTGATTCGACGTTGGTTGTGAATAACCAACGATTATAATATAAAATGATGTTTAAAAAATGAATGTATTTCAACACTTACAATGCCCATCCTTCTTGAAATTATCATGATAAGAAGCCTACGTAAATGATATATGTACGCATGTCATTGGCATGTGGAGAAATATGAAAATAGCAAACTTCGGAATTAATATGACAAACGAAAAAATATAATCATATATGAAGCAAATTAGATAGGAAATTCATGAATTTCTCTAATATATGTATACCTTCACGGTTGATGTTCCCTACGCTGAGAGCACCGTCAATCTCTTTTGACGAGCTGGGAACCAGATCATACCCAGTACGGAGTACTCCATCAACAGCCTGAGCCTGGTTGGGCTTTGTACTTTTCGGCTGCTCTTTTGACATCGAGGGACTTTCGTTCACAGTCCTGTACATGGTCGACTTCTCTCCAAGCTGGTTAGGAGCAAGGTCTCCACTATCTTTAGCAAAGACTTTCGACTGCACAACATCATGATGAGCTGCATATATATATATATATATGCATGTCCAGTGAGGCACATTTCATCCAGTCAATATGGAGGCTCAACAAAAGTTTATCTTCAAAGTGTGCTTTGTTTTCCGTAAGTGATGGATGCCTTCTCAAATTGAAGACATACTCTGGCAGTGTTCATAAAGTGATGAACTTTTCAGAAAAAATTAGACAGCAATCTTCTCATGTTCTTTTTGTTCCTTTAGTCATTGGAGTGATGCTGGTCATGTCATCAGTTTCTGTATCTGTAAGCAAGAGTCCATCCTGTAAGTTTGATCTCTTGTTACATATTTTTTTACTGGGAGGGGTTCGGTGTTCGTTTGGGTGAGTGAGGATTGATGAGGTCTTCGGTGGTGGTCTTCGTTTGGGAGGGACTGCGCAGAGCAGAGAAGGGAGAGTGAGGTGACGTGGCGATCAACCGGGTTGATGAGTAGCAGGTGTGTGGTTGTGGTGTGTGATATGAGGTCGGATAGATTTTTTGTTTAAATATATATATATATATATATATATATATATATATATATACGTGAGTACTAATAACATTACATGAATATTCTTTGTTTTAGATGGAAGGTAATTAAGTGTGATCAATCCATCATATCTTATGTTGATAATAACATAATTAATTAATTACAGCCTACCAATGAGAGAGAATATATAGTTGCCCAGCAAAAGAACATATATATTCTAAACAAGTATTATTGGCTAGGCGCTCTAATTGGCTCATCATGCATTTTATTTACTTTATTGTTACGTATTCACTTTACTAATTCCTAAATATTATATTATATATGCTCTGTTTCGTTCAATACATGAGAAGAGCATTAATTAATATATATTTTTTACAGTTAAAATACATGATGAGGATGATAAAAACTATATATGTACCCTTTGAGACGTGTTTCTAATTACATGCATGCGGTAGAAGCTCAACCCCTCCCGTTAAAATCAATAAAACAAGGTGCGGGTTTGTACCTAATTAAATGGCTAAATTAAGGAAAATAGAAATAAATCTTAAGTTCGATCAAGTCTATTAATAAAATACCCATACCTTTTCTCTTGTGATCATCTTCCTCCTGCCTGAGATCAGCACCCTTTGGCTTCTGCTGTTGATCCGGGAACGTCGGTGAACTTGCTGCATGTATTGGAGTTGTGGGGACGGGATCTCTGTCTCTTGTTTCTCTTTCCATGTTGTCCCCTCCAAGAACAGTACTACCCTTAATGCGTTGCTGATCTTCCGGTGGATGAATAGGGTTATACGTAGTAACGCTAGTACCGTCTTTGCCTTTAATGTTGCCGCTATTAATGTCTTCCCGTCCCCCGACACCCTTTTGGATCTGCTGCTCTGGATCATCGAGAAGTTGACTCCTATTCATTCTAATAATTTTTGTCAAGAATGAAGGAAGTTCTTTTTCCTCAATTTAATTAGGTAGTACAGGTTAGAATAGGTTTACGCATTCGGTATGTTTTTGCTAGGTTCTTCAAACTAGATCAAGGGATCATTTACAACTTTGTTTAAGATTCTCCACTAACTTTGCAAGAACGAAAAGAATCACATTCGAAGGAGTTGTTGGTCTAGTCAAGAACCACTTTGAATATATTAATAACGCCGAATCACTTTGAAGAACAAAGGGAAGGGATGAAGCTGCCTAACCTTTGGCCTAGTCAAGATAAATATAAAAAGCCTCCCATTCATGTGATAGTGTTGTTATATATGAAAGTATCTATGGAATATTAATTGCTTATGTAAAATTGTAAATGCTGCTAAGAGAAGGGGAAACAAGCACGCTACATGCCCTAGCTCCACCTAAATATAGAGAGATTTTGATGTAGAAAACCAAAGGACGAACTCTTGGACCCTTGTACTATTTTCTTGTCGATCTGTTCACAGAAGATCAACCGATAATGCATATCCTAATTAATAAAGGTTAGGTACTAATTAAATGATGCATATGATTTTGTTAAAAGTCAAATTGGGAGGGGAGGGAAGCCCGTCCCCCAATAAGGGGCCCGCGAAGGAGGGTTGGAAAGCGACCACTGGCAACATCGCCACTAAATATGGCAACATCGGAGGTGCCCCACCCTAATTTTGAGGTGGAAAAGCAATGTAAATTAAGAGAGGGAGGCCCCAAAAATATAGTGTGTGGTTGCCATGCTATTCATTATTGGGAGAGTAAACCCCCTCAAGCTACTGTCAGGGCCGGGTGTGGAAGATCTCTTCAACTCGATCCAACTTGACTTAGGGGGAGGTGTTCGGTTTGTGAGGCCTAGTTTATTGTTGTGACGGCCCAATTTTATGATCCGACTCTATAATGATTCGTTATGATTTTTGAGTGAATTTTTAATGAGGTTTGGAAAAAATTTTTGGCATTATTTTTGACTCAAGAAGCGCCAAGACAGAAAGTTCGCTTGATCTTAAGCTCGAGTGAAAATTAGATGGAAAGTTCGCAAGCTTGAATCTCGCTCGACAGTGGGTTCGAGCGAAGCCCAGACAGAGAGTTCGCTTGATGTGGATCCAACACTTTGCTCGAGCGAATGTCGTAGAAAAGTGAAATTTAGGGTTTCCACCATCTAACCCTATAAATATGCTTATTTTGTATAGTATAACCGTTTTGAACAATAAAAAATTATCTTAAAAGTGTACTTTATGATTCCTCAACATAATAAAATCCTCTGCAGCTTCATGGATGTAGGTACATTGCCAAATCACGTAAATTTATTTCATGTGATTGATTGATTGATTATTTCTTATTTGGTTTTACTTTATTTTTATCCTTTTTTGCAACAAGAGGGGCTCCCACTCTATTTTTTGCAACAAGAGGGACTCCCACTCTATTTTTTTTTTAATTGTAGTTTTAGAGGTTTTATTCATTTCACGCGTTTAAGGTTTTATGGTTTAGTTTATCTGTTTTAAGTGTTTTTTCCCCCTTTTCTAACAAAGTCTTTACATTATTTTTAAAAATAACTTTTTCTTACACATGGCATGTTATGTAGCATCTTTTATTGTATGCATGCATACGAATGATCAATAGAAAGAGCTAGGTGTAATCAAACTTGCACTTATAGGGATTAATTCCCGTTTGGATGTTGAGATGGTCTTATCTCAACTCATCTCAATATCCAAGTATTATTTAAACACAAACACATTTTAATTTTAAATTTTTAACTTTTTCATCTAATCATTACAACTTTTCTAAACTTCTAAATAAAACGTAAAAAAACAATTCAAAAATCTCAAAGTAAAAATAATATTAATAATATTATAACAATGTTTTCATTTAATTGTTTTTTTATTTTTTTTCTCTCATTTCCTAAAACTCCATAAAATATCTTAATTTAAACCATTTTACTATTATTTATGTATTATTTCAATACTATTAATAGATTTCTCATCACATCACATCTCAACATTAAAAACTAAGGGACCAATTTGACTTTTAAGAAAATAACAAGAGCTCATTTTAGTATCTGCCCCATTTACTTTGAGTTTAAAACAAAGAAAATAGGAGATTTTTTTTTTTTTTCATAATTTTTATAAAGATAAGTTTACAAATAGACGTGATTTCTTGTTATGCATTAGATTTAGTTATCTTAAAATGTATTTTACAATCTAAAACATCATATCAAGTCACAATTTATAATTTTTCTTTAAAAAACTCTGATAAATGAAGCATTTTTCTTTAAAAAATATTATTACCTGGAAGGAGTGCAATATAAAAACGTTAGAGCCGAGAGTGATCATGAGTCGGCCCACTCTAGTTGTTTTTGTTAGGTACATCGTGGTTTGAAGCATTTTCACCGTTATAAGATTTTGTTGGTTTTCATAAATTATCTCAACTCATTTAATTATTATAATTTTTTTAAATTTTTATATAAAATATAATAAATAATTCAATTTTTTTAAATTTTAAAATAAAAATAATATTTTAATAATATTTTATCTTATTTTATTTTATCTTATCTTATATATATAACCAAATAAGACCTAAATTCCCTACACACGAACATTGCTGATAAATAAAGCAGCAGCCATAGAATCAAATTCTAATATGGGGCACTCGAAGAATAAAGCATACTAATTATTGGCTATGAGAATGCTACCAAGAAAGGAATAAAGCGTAAACATTATTTTGCTCTGGTCAAGATGAAAGCCTTCCATTGCAATAACAATAACTTTCTTCTTCTTCTTCTTCGATCTGTTTTATAGGAAATTGATAAGGATATAAATGATTAAGTTAGATCTAGTTGTCAATTTAAATTTTTTGAAACAAGTGGCCTGATTTAACTTGATATCCCACTTGAATTTGAATCATGACTTTACAATCTTTATCATTAATTAAATATTATACTTATTAATCCCGCTTATTAAGGGGAGTACAACCCACATGCTAAGGATACAAATAATTAGATCTATAATTTCTTGTTAATGTAAAAGATTAGTGATTTAATATGGTATCTCACGCGTTGGACTCACTCATTGAAAGAAAGTTTAGTCTACACATAAAGATAAGTCATGTTAAGGCCTTGTTTGTATAACAAGTTGTGTAATTAATAAATGGGCGTTCCAAGTGGGCATCACTTCCCCTTCTCCTTCCTCATTCCCTTAGCTAGGGGTTATGAAGTGGGTATTAAGCTACTTCATAGGCCTTGATGGATGGCCTTAACTAATCCTATAGACTTTGACACAAATAGAATCTCTTTCTCAAATGTGTTGGTTGTCTCTTAGTCTCGACATTTAGGTTGTGGAACGTGTGTGTTATTCTGGTGTTTTACCATGTAGCACACCCCACAACTGATTGAGGAGGATGATTTCAAATGAACAACACGTGGGAAAAAGTCCATTGAACAATTGTACCCCATCAATGATTAGCCGCTTGAGGTAAATGCTTTTGCTTTACTCTGATCTAGCTTTTCTAACATAATATATTCTTAAGTATTCTCAGATATTTCATTCCCAAACAACAGTCAAATACAAAACAATTTTTAATTTCAAACTTTCAACTTTTTTATTTAATCATTACCTAATCATTACAAATTTTTTAAATTTTCAAATAAGACAAAAAAGCTATACAACTTTTTTAAATTTGAAAACAAAAATAATTTTAAAAAATTATATTTAAACAATTTTTTAATTTTTTAATATTTGTATTTCACTTTTTCTCTCTAATTTCTCAAAATCTAATAAAACATCTTAATTTATTTAATTTTACTAATATTCACAAATTATTTCACTACTATTAATAGAATTCTAAAAATATTTTTAAGTGTGGAGCCCTTGGAACTCAAGATCTGAGAGAGAGAGAGAGAGAGAGAGAGAGAGAGAGAGAGAGAGAGAGAGAGAGAGAGAGAGAGAGAGAGAGAGAGAGAGATATTACTAGCAGTACCCATTAAGTTCATAACTAAGAAACATCACTGATCAAATTACTAAGATGTGAGAAACAAAAATTGAATCAGAGAACGTTTTACGATCCTCCGAATCTAAAATAAGGTTTCGTTTGGTTGATTAACTCATCTCAATTCATCATTATAACTTTTTTAAATTCTAACACAAAATATAATAAACAATTCAACTTTTTCAAATCTTAAAATAATAATAATATTAAAAAATAATATTTTAATAATATTTTATTATCTCAACTTAACTCACTTCAACATCCAAACACAACCTAAACAATATCATGCAGCTTTTTACATTTTATGTTCAATGAACATCACATGACCTTATAATTAACAAGTACGGCATAATCAGTAACAGCAAAATTCAATTGTCTCCTGCAAGAGCTGCATCACATGATGATGATATATATTCAATTGTCTCCTATTTTTATTTACAATATGGTGCACCAACGTTTCCATGGCCCAGAAACTTTCTCTTCCCAGAATCAGATTTTTTTTTTTATCAGTGCTGAATGCACAATTAATGATTAATTAACTAAAAAAAATATAAAAAAACATCTTTATTTAAATAAATAAATTAAAAAATTCTTTGTAATTGTTTCCAAAATTTTCATATATTGAAATCGTTTCATCACTAATCGGCTTATTAAAAAAATAATTTTCAATACGATTTTAGTCATGGCCTGGCCGGTGCATGCATTAATGGTAGAATAATTAAATTAGCTTATATATATATATATATATATATATATATATATATATATATATATATTATACATGATTACTAGATAGGTAATTTTCAAGATTCCTGTGGGTGTAATTGCACCCACCACCTCCTAGCATATTGGGAACAAACCAACTCAAAATGATCAAGACCATTTGATAAATTTTTATTTTTATTCTTTCTTGGATGAGTCATGAGCTTTATAAAATTTCTGATCAATAGAACTAGCAGATGTGATTTTTCCATTTGATAAACTGTGGCTTCCAAATCTTTCAACGAAAATATCATGTGACACAACCTCGATTGACTTACTTTGGTAATTCTGTGAACAAAATTACATTAATCTCGTGACTAAAATATCAAAAACTTAAATAATCAAATAAATAATCCATAAATTAGATATCTGGAATATGCTATATATTCTGATCAAGATTCAAAACTGTCTGTGAAATTTGTTACATACCACTAGATGTTTTACACATACCATAAATATAAATAAGTTATTAATTAGATAATTGAAATATACCATTTTGAAATTTCAGAATTGTTTGTGATGTATTGTTAGTTGCTACTAGAATATTGAATAAATAATATTAGAAATATAAATAAGCTAACAGATAAACTATATATATATATATATATATATATGTGTGTTACACGGTACTGCTATCTGCACTATCTGCGGCGTCCACCTACTGAGAGCATCATCTACTCTGCTGCCGCTACGTACATGCGCCGCTCCACTAGTTGTTCTCTGCTCGCTGCTGCGTACATAGCTTGCTTGCTACAACTCTGATACGCCGCTCCACTCGTCAAATTCCTTATTCTTGTCTGTACATAGTCCTATAAAAGGAGTCCTTGTAATACATTTTATATTAACGAGAACAGAGCATATTTTCAATATTGTCTTCCTCAACAGCTACTATTAGAATGAGTAGATAGCATTGAATGAATAAAATATCATAAATATATAAATCAACAATGATTAGATTCTTGAATAAATATCTAATTGGTGGAGGCTTCTCCTTCAAGAACCCAAATGCTACACAAACATGCGTGTGGTTGTGGTACTAAATCCTTTGCAGCTGAGATGTGAAACTATGTGTAAAACAACTGAAATGAGAGTAAATAGATTACACCATGACCATCAAATTTGGGCGAACTAGCCAGTAATGTATAATCATAGCTTTTGTTTTTGTTCTCTCTTCCTAAGGCTTCCCATATATATGTTGATTTTAATCTTTCAGTGCGTTTCATATTTCCATATGCTGCTTCACATTTTTAAACTCATGCTCACACGTTCTGCTTCTTTCTTTTGTTGGTCTTCATAGGCTATATCTGAATCAATCCCAAATTCCTTTTTTTTTTTTTTTTTAAAATGTAAGCTGTTGAAGAGTTGGAGGGAATAGTTGATAATGGTCCTTGAGCTCAAGGTTTCATTTCTTTACGTTGAATTTAGACCAGTGAGATCCTGTGTAGCCACGACGATCCAAAATAGAACTGTGGATCATTTTCATTTCACTCGTGTGTTTAAAAGATATTTAGACTGAATCTGATTTTCTTTTTCCTTCTAAGTGGAGAAAGGAAGTTATAAAAAGCTCTTAATCATCTTGATGAGGGCTGAAATTGCTCAAGCCTTCTGTTGCTCGACCTCTGCCAAAATAATAATAAAAAGGCAGGAAAGATGGAAATTTTATAAATCATAAGGGAAAGCAGAAACAAACACCCCAAGTAAGAAATAGTATCGATATTCAATGTTTAACATTATAATACCCATTTTAAGGGAGATAGTGATGATGCTATTATTGACATTCTTCGCTGAATAATATCCACAACCGTTCCTTCTGCAGCAGCTGTCAATGACTCAAACCCACTTCTGAAATCGCTGCGTCTGATCCACCACTGGCTCTGAAGATGTTGATTTATAATATGGAACACCGGCAGCAAATGCTGACCTTAAGCTCTACTCCATGCTTTTCTGAGCATTGATTGGGGTTCAAAGTTCAAACCAATTTAAAACCAACATCATTTTCACATAGTTCTGTTCTCTTTTTCTTAGAAGAAATAGAAAGATTCACAAAACACTGACTTTAGTATCATTAATTATAAAACTTTGGGATATTAGCGTAGCAACTGTACTACACCTAAAGGGTCTCATTCTCTAATTCCTTCATTAATTAGACCTATTGCAATATATAACCACCTCCTTCCTTCACTCTCAAAACGAAAGATAAGACATGATTGGCAAGACTGAAAACCAAAGATCAAGATAGAAAAAGGATGACGCATAGTAGCAAATTACAACCTCAGCAAACAAAGAAAGATGGTTGCATAGCATAGAATTGGTGCACAAGTAATCAAAATCTCTCTAATACCCTGTTATGAAATGAAAATAGTTCTATCACCAAATATATATATATATATATATATATATATAATTAAAAGATATAACTGTAAGTTAATTAGAACTTAGTACTGACGTAACATTCTTGTTTTCGTTGGACTTTTTTGGTTGAATATTGAAGACGTTCAGATTCACGGGCTGCGGCACCTCTGCATATTGAAACTTATTTTCTGGCTCGAGACATTTGAACACAACCGCTCTTTAAATATATATTTAAATATATATATATATATATATATATGAATAAATAGAACTCTGGAATGTTTATCTACCTACGCAGCATTAAGAGAACATACCTCCAATTTTATTAATAGGGACCCCTTTGTTGGGAATAACTGTAGATCTAAGACTAACTCGAAGTATAGTAGCGGAACTAAACGAAAAAAAAATGATGACAATCACACAGAAAGAACACCAAGAATTAAGTGGTTCGACTCAAAATGAGCCTACGTCCACTGGTGGGGTCGGTATCGAAGATTTCACTATCAACAAAGATGGAGTACAGATGAATACAACAAAAACTTCACAAGGAAGTTATTTCTCAAAACTCACTCTATAACTTCTCTCTCAAGAAAACACTAAAAACAAGTGAAAAATGTGATTTCTGAAGTTGTGAGAGAAGTGGGCGCCGTTTGGTATTTATAGGAACAGTAATGTTCACTTCTGTGAACATTGGCTCGAGCGAACACTCGAGCGAGTGTCGAGCGAACGTAGGTTTTCTGCACTTCGCTCGAGCCAACACTCGAGCGAGGGTCGAGCGAAGCTCTCGAAACTCTCTGACTTGATCTCGCTCGAGCTGGGTGTCGAGCGAGGGTAGAGCGAACACTCTCTGACTTGGATACCGCTCGAGCTGCATGTCGAGCGAGGGTCGAGCGAAACTCTCGAAACTCTCTGACTTGATCTCGCTCGAGCTGGGTGTCGAGCGAGGGTCGAGCGAACACTCTCTGACTTACTTCGCTCGAGCCAAGTGAACCTTCGCTCGAGCGAACCTACGACACATGCACTGTTCCATCTGATTCAAGCCACCTCCTAACAAATCTCCACCTTGGCTTGAACTCTACCAAAAGCACAAAAAACCTCTGACCACAAAACCAATCCCCACCACCAAATCCCTTACGGGAATAACAAAATGCAAACACCAATCAAGTCCAAACAAAGTTTGAACTTGTATACTGCAACTGGCTTAGTCATCATATCTGCTGGATTCTCTGTAGTAGCAATCTTCAGAATCTGTATAGCACCCTCTGTAACAATTTCTCTGAGAAAATGGTACCTGACATCAATGTGCTTCGTTCTCTCATGATACATTTGATTTTTGGTCAAATGTATTGCACTCTGACTGTCACAAAATACTGAGATCTCATCTTGCTTCAAACCCAAATCATTGACCAAGCCTTTCAACCAAATGGCCTCCTTAACAGCCTCTACTGCTGCCATGTACTCTGCCTCGGTAGTTGATAAAGCAACAGTGGATTGCAGTGTTGCTTTCCAACTAATAGCTGACCCACACAGAGTGAAAACATAACCTGTTAATGATCTTCTCTTATCTAAGTCTCCAGCATAATCAGAATCAACAAAACCAGTAACTTTGGAACTGAGATCGACATCTCTATCAAATATTAACCCAAAGTTCATGGTTCCCCTCAAATACCTGAGTATCCATTTCACAGCCTGCCAATGAGTCTTACCCGGATTAGCCATATACCTGCTAACCACGCTCACTGCCTGTGAAATGTCTGGACGGGTGCAAACCATTGCATACATGATGCTGCCAACTGCGCTGGAATAAGGAACACTAGCCATGAACCGTTCCTCTTCATCTGTCCGAGGAGATAGGCTAGCTGAAAGCTTAAAGTGCGTAGCAAGTGGTGTACTTACTGGTTTGGAATCAAACATTCCAAATCTCTGAAGCACTTTCTCAATGTACTTTTCCTGGGACAAGTACAACTTTCCAGCTTTCCTATCTCTGAAGATTTCCATTCCCAAAATCTTCTTCGCAGCACCTAAATCTTTCATTTCGAACTCATTTTTGAGTTGGGTCTTTAACAAACCTATGTCAGATATGCTTCTAGCAGCAATAAGCATATCATCAACATATAATAACAAATAAATTAAAAACTTATCAGATAATTCCTTATGATAAACACAACTATCATAGTTACTTCTCAAATAACCATGATCAATCATAAAGGAATCAAACCGCTTATACCATTGCCTTGGCGACTGCTTCAAACCATATAAAGATTTCTTCAATCTGCACACATGATCTTCCTTGTTTTCAACAATGAATCCCTCTGGCTGATGCATATAAATGGTCTCTTCAAGCTCACCATGAAGGAACGCTGTTTTAACATCAAGTTGCTGCAGCTCTAAGTCATACAATGCTACTATAGCAAGTAGCAATCTGATCGAACTGTGTTTCACCACTGGGGAGAAGACTTCATTGAAGTCGATGCCTTCTCTCTGACTGAAGCCCTTAGCAACTAAGCGTGCCTTGTATCTTGCATCGGTATCACCCTGGATTCATTCTTTTCTTTTGAAGACCCATTTGCAGCCAACAGTCTTCACCTTCTTTGGCAACAGAACCAAATCCCATGTTTGGTTTTTGTGAAGAGACTCAATCTCTTCAGTCATAGCTGCGTACCACTGAGCAGATTCTGCGCTCTTGACAGCTTCTGAATAACTTGAAGGCTCCTGACCGACAATATTCTCTGCTGTAGTAAGAGCATACATCACCATATCTGCATGAGCATATCTCTGAGGTGGTCTAATCTGCCTCCTCTGTCTACCAGTCGCTATACTGTAGTCTTGCTCACCTTGTGCGCTGCTACTCGGATCAGAATCATGCTCATCTGCAATAGCATGATCTTAGGCGCCACGAGGCAACCCTTGTGGTGCTTCAACCTGAAACTCCACCTGCTTTCTGACATCCTGTTCTTTTCCTGTAGACCCAGTAATCTCCTTTCTCGGAATAAGCATGGATTTTTCATCAAAAGTGACGTCCCTACTGATCACAAACTTGGGTGATTTGGGATCAGTACACCACAACCTGAATCCCTTCACCCCACTGGCATACCCAATGAATATGCCCTTCTTTGCCCTTGGCTCAAGTTTTCCATCATTAACATGGAAATATGCAGGACAACCAAAAACTTTCAAATTCGAATAATCAGCAGGAGTATCAGACCATACCTCATTCGGAGTCTTCAAACCAATCGCTGTGGCTGGAGAACGATTGACCAAGAAACAGGCTGTGTTGATTGCTTCAGCCCAGAAATCCTTACCCAAACCTGCATTAGAAAGCATGCTCCGGGCTCTCTCCAAGAGAGTCCTGTTCATCCGTTCAGCTACTCCATTTTGCTGTGGAGTATGTCTAACTGTACGATGTCTGGCAATACCCTCATTCCTGCAGAATTCATCAAACTCACCTCCGCAGAACTCCATACCATTGTCAGTGCGAAGTCGCTTGATTTTCTTGCCCGTCTGATTTTCAATCAAAGCTTTCCACTGTTTGAAGTTAACAAATACATCGCTTTTCTGCTTCAGAAAGTAAACCCAAACCTTCCGTGAGAAATCATCAATGAACGTAAGCAAATACTGAGCTCCACCTTTTGACCGGACGGAAGATGGGCCCCAAAGATCAGAATGAATATAGTCCACAGAACTTTTGGTTCTATGAACCCCTGTAGAGAACTGAACCCTGCACTGTTTTCCAAACACACAGTGTTCACAGAAATCCAGTTTCCCTATCTTCTGATTACATAGCAAACCCTGCTTACTCAAAATTGACATCCCCTTCTCACTCATATGACCCAAACGCATATGCCACAAACGTGTGACATCTGAATCCGGATCATCTGAAACAGACACTGCAGCTGCACCTGTCACCGTAGAGCCCTGAAGGAAATAAAGACCATTTGTCTTATCTCCCTTCATCACAACCATAGAGCCCTTACTGACTCTGATAGCTCCACCTTCACCAGTGTACTTATAATCCAACGAATCAAGTGTGCCCAAAGAAATAAGATTCTTTTTCAAATCTGGAATGTGTCGAACATTAGACAATGTCCGGACAATTCCATCAAACATCTTAATTCGGACTGAACCAATTCCAGCAATTCTGCAAGCCATATCATTCCCTAACAAAACGGAGCCTCCGTTGACCGATTCATAGTTAGTGAACCAGTCCCTCTTGGGACACATATGGAAAGTGCAAGCTGAGTCCATGACCCACTTGTCACTAAAGCGACTACTTGAGTCGCTAATTGCTAGAACAAGGTCTAGGTCGTTAGACCTATCATCAGCAACACTAACGGCATTAGATGAACTAGTGCCGTCCTCTCTGTTTTTCAATTTTGGACACTCATTCTTGTAGTGACCAAACTTATGGCAGTAATGACATTTGACGTTCTTCTTACTGAACGTTGTTTGTGAACTGCCCCTGGATTTCCCCTTATGCTTATCTGAACCCCTGTCATTTGATCTACCCCTGCTTGAGGACCCCTTAACAAACAAGCCACTAGCTTGTTCATTAGTGTTCTTCACACTCAATTTATTCCTCAATTCCTTAGAATTCAAAGCAGACTTTACATCTACCAAGGAAATTGAATTTCTACCATATAACATGGAATTTACAAAGTTCTCAAAAGATGTGGGTAATGAACATAAAATAATTAACGCTTGATCTTCTTCTTCAAGCTTAATATCTATGTTCCTAAGATCCATAATGATTTTGTTAAATTCATCTAGGTGTTCAGAAATAAGAGTACCTTCCTTCATTTTGAGAGTGTATAACCGTTGTTTCAAATACAAACGGTTGGTGAGAGATCTCTTCATGTACAGATTCTCAAGTGCCGACCAGAGACCAGTTGCAGTCTCCTCGTCAGCAACCTCTCTCAAAACTCCATCAGATAGTGATAAAAGGATAGCACTATGTACCTTTTCTTCTTCTTCTTTCGAAGGAGCCGGAGAATCTTCGGATATCGACACTTCTAATACTTTTGACAAGCCCTGTTGTCGCAGTAAAGCCTTTATCTTGATGCGCCATAAACTGAAACTGTTCTGACCGTCAAATTTCTCCACTTCGAACTTAGCCATAGCCATCCCTCCAGATCTGTTTGAGCCGAGCTCTGATACCAGTTTGTTGGGAATAACTGTAGATCTAAGACTAACTCGAAGTATAGTAGCGGAACTAAACGAAAAAAAAATGATGACAATCACACAGAAAGAACACCAAGAATTAAGTGGTTCGACTCAAAATGAGCCTACGTCCACTGGTGGGGTCGGTATCGAAGATTTCACTATCAACAAAGATGGAGTACAGATGAATACAACAAAAACTTCACAAGGAAGTTATCTCTCAAAACTCACTCTATAACTTCTCTCTCAAGAAAACACTAAAAACAAGTGAAAAATGTGATTTCTGAAGTTGTGAGAGAAGTGGGCGCCGTTTAGTATTTATAGGAACAGTAATGTTCACTTCTGTGAACATTGGCTCGAGCGAACACTCGAGCGAGTGTCGAGCAAACGTAGGTTTTCTGCACTTTGCTCGAGCCAACACTCGAGCGAGGGTCGAGCGAAGCTCTCGAAACTCTCTGACTTGATCTCGCTCGAGCTGGGTGTCGAGCGAGGGTCGAGCGAACACTCTCTGACTTGGATACCGCTCGAGCTGCATGTCGAGCGAGGGTCGAGCGAACACTCTCTGACTTGGATACCGCTCGAGCTGCATGTCGAGCGAGGGTTGAGCGAAGCTCTCGAAACTCTCTGACTTGATCTCGCTCGAGCTGGGTGTTGAGCGAGGGTCGAGCGAACACTCTCTGACTTACTTCGCTCGAGCCAAGTGAACCTTCGCTCGAGCGAACCTACGACACATGCACTGTTCCATCTGATTCAAGCCACCTCCTAACACCCTTCGGGTATTATATTCATTGCTACTGCAGAGTCGAGAGAATTTGAGACTGCGTACTTGTTACCATTCTTGTCAGTAGAATTTTCTCGTCCAAGAAAGTTATTCTGGCTCTGCTCTTTCAACGGATGATCATCTGCATGTCCGATAATTTGCACATGGTCATATTTCTTTCGTTAATGGAAAGTGTACTATAGTCTATATATATATCTGCTAACTAAAATATATATGTATATATATCCGGAAATATCAAAATGCCTAATTATGTCAATAATATGAGAAAAATGATAAAAAAAAAACATATATGAAGTAAATTTATAATGTATGAAATTGAACTCGCAATTTAATTAATTAATTACCGCCCACCTAATTGATTAGGCGCCTTTGTGCCTGGACTCCCGACGTTGCTGCTCCAATCTTTTTGCTTTACAGAGCTTTCCGGCTGCCCTCCAAGCAGCTGGTTAGGAGCATTGCCTCCACCCCATTCATGAACTGTAGTACTGCTTTCTGCCTGCCTCCGCCCTTTAATATTCTTTGGTACCGACTCTTTTGACACAACATCTGCATATATATATATATATATATATATATATATATATATGTCAAGCAAATAACAGTTTTCTATACGTGTATGTATTTTGTTGGGAAAATGAAGTTCCATGCAGTGATGTTTTTGCTTAATTGCGGTTGACTCATGCATGGTTACAACTTAATTTCGTTGCAAATGTGAAAATACATACCAATTATAAAGTATATATTACTAATATTTAAGATGTTACGTACGACATGATCATCCCTAAGAGCATTAGTATTGGATTCATCAAATTTATTTTTAAATTTTGATGAAAAGTACATATTTTTCATATATCTAAAACTTCCTTATCCATAACTCCACATTGAATTAGCTATTGAATCATCAAAATAATAATATAATATTATTTTTTTAATAATAATATTTTATTTTTTTTCATATTTTATAATTACAATAATCATATGTTAATTAATAATTTAATTTGATTATTACATTATTATTACAAGACAGTTAGAGATTAAACGTGAATAAAAAAGACCATTAGAGATTAAAAGTGAATAAAAAATAAATTTAATAGGTGAACAGTAGCTCTTCAAATTAATTTGAAGAAACCTATACATTTACCGTAACTCAAAGTTTCATATTTATCTCTTTGGTTAATCTAATGTAGCTTTCTTTTGATAAATTTATCATATTTTATATTTGGTTAGACTTTTGATAAAATCAATACCAATACTCTAAAAGTTAACGAGTAGTACTGTTCTGTTGGGAAAAATTACATTCCTATATATATAATTAATCCCAAGCTGCTAGCTAGCTGACACAAATTTCGACCATAAGTACAAGTACTAGCTGACACAGATGATCACATATATATATGTGGTAATTTCAGTAGATTAATTAAATATTTTAAAAGAATCATATATAAATGTTAATTAATGTCCATGAATAATGCAAAGATCAGCCCAATTAATTCATACCATTCTTGTCAGTAGAATTTTCTCGTCCAAGAAAGTTATTCTGGCGCTGCTCTTTCAACGGATGATCATCTGCATGTCCGATAATTTGCAAATGGTCATATATATTTCTTTCGTTGGAATGTGGAATTATTGGCTACCTTTTATGTTTACTATTTATTTAGTCAATTTCTTGTCCACGAAATTAACAAAAGAAATCGTGATTATGTTCTTCAGAATATTCAAAATACAACAACACAAAAACTAACTAATAGGCCGAAGAAGTCATGATTATATAATAACTTCAAAATAGAATTATATTGTATAATTTTCTCTCTTGAAATGAGCATATATATTAGGAACGAAAGGATTGCATGTACGTATTTGATAAACATTAATTTAAATCTCGGGGTAATATCATGTTAAAATTGAAAATTTAGGGAGGCTTTTGAAAAGTATATATAAAATTGAGGGACTATATATTTTACTATCTAAATCTATTTTCAAATCTATTTTCTTTTATTATATATATATATATATATATTTAACAAAAATTACACCCAACAAGCAATTAAGCTACCTAGCGCGCGCACACATATATATACACATTAGGTGAAAACAACGTGCAATATTTATATGGATGTAATATTTTTTCTTAAGATGGATGTAATGTTTTTGATTAATTAAATAACGATGTAATATTTATGTAATATATAAATAATTACACGTTGTGATATATTATAAAAGAAGAGCATTAATAAAAGTTATAACATGGTCTTATAAATAAATGTCGTCCATAATAGCACTGTGCTCAAGTGACTGTGCTATACAAGGATATAGTTAACTTACGACAAACTGACTCGGCCACATACCAACCCCAGTCAATTTGGCTTTCTTCCAAGTATCTCCCAACCCCAATTATTTAAGAAAATTAGGTTCAGTTACGAAAATATAGTTACTTACCAAAAAATAATGAACCCATAAACCAACGCAAGTAAATTGGAATTAAGGCTTAGTTAAGTTGAATTGAGCATTTGCTAAACAAGAAAAAAAGGGGCTGGGATGAAGGGAGTTTTTCAATAACCGAGAGAAGTTATCAAGAAAGTCAAAATTAACATGAGTAAAAAAATGGGATTATCTTCATTTGAACTGAGGGCTAGTGGTGGTAACAAAATACATTTTACAGGGAACAAGAACTACAGAGTCAACCCTATGAGCAACAACAAACATTCTATGGGTGTTACTCTATACCAAGAATGCGGATCAAAACATCTCACGTTTTTATACATTCA
This sequence comes from Juglans regia, assembly GCF_001411555.2. NCBI lineage: Eukaryota > Viridiplantae > Streptophyta > Magnoliopsida > Fagales > Juglandaceae > Juglans > Juglans regia. The sequence goes on along the minus strand of NC_049901.1, from coordinate 13,599,988 downwards.
TCTAGCCCGATATTTTTGCCAAATTAAGCAGAAAATTACATGCCGCTAAGCACCATAGATATGGGTCAGGTGTCGACAGATGAATTAAAGCATCCAATTGAGCACTTCTGTTGGCTAATTTCGAATACACAGGATCTAATATACTTACAAGTCTACAGTTGAACACGTGAGAGACCAACTTTAAGTCTGCTTATACTCAATAAGAGTACATCATAAAAATAAAGATTTAATAGGGAAAGCACATGACTGAAATCACCATATATATAATTCTCAAGGGAGTCTTAGTATATAATATATATATATATATATATATATATTAATTGGTCCAATCCGGTGTTAGAAAAAGAAAAATCGAAACTGGATCGACTGGTTTTGAAAAAAATGAACTGGTACCGGACCGGATCGAATCCGATACTGGACCAAACCATCAGCTCAATCCGGTCTGATCTGGTTTGCTGGTTTGCCGGTATTTTTTTCACCCCTGCCAACCGAAGATAAGCAGCAATAGGGAAAGCACATGACTGAAATCACCAGTAATTATGAGTAGAACAGTACTAAAACAACTAGAATATTGAATTAAATATGAATCACGAAATAAAGTAAGAGCACCTTCATGTTGTTGCTGCTTCTGCGCCTGAGCCTGCGCCTGATCTTCTTGCGACGATGAAGCTGGTACGTTCTTGTTGTCGTTGTTGTTGGTGTTTGAAGTAGCATGCCAAGGCATCGATCCTAATTGTAGTATGTGTACGTACCCAGCTTTCTGCTGGCCGGATTGTGTATATATGAATTGAAGATCAAATCAGCAACTTCTCTTTCTCTGATAATATTTTTAGCTGTGAGGGGATATTTTTAGCTGGCACAAGTAGTAGTAGTACTAGTGCTGCTCATCATGCTTAATATATAAGGAACGGGTAATAACTAATAGGATAGCGCATTGAAGATGTGTTATTTTGACTAGATTCTTCTTTGTAATAGATTCTCCCAAGGGCCGGGACATGACCATCGCGGATAAATCAAGCAGAACAAAATAATGAATGGCGGAAGCTGGCTGGCACTTCCAAGCTAGCATAAAGATAACTGATCGAATATTGCAGTGGGATATATTCCGCATGCATGCCAGCTTGTTATAATATATTATATATGATCTGTGTGTATGTGGTCATCAGAATGACCTCAAAGATCGATCGATCAATGGAAAAATGCTTTAATGACCAGCCACGCTTTTTGTTATATATACGCCTTCCTGAACTAATTTGATCATATGGAATAATTCTGTACGTTTTGATACATTTTTTTTCCCTCTCTGAATTAACATGAAAATTTAAATTTGCTTGGTGAAAATTAAGAGGCCTTATGAAGGTAATCGATCATGACTCAATTAGAGAGCAAAATGACTTCTAGATCATCAAATGCTTGATTCCTAGAAGGTGCTGATTAATTAATTAGGGCTTTCTTTTAAGAAGTCGTCATCAAGAAATTCGATCGATCGGTTTGGTGCGATGCATGCAGTCCATTAATAGCACATGCAGAAGGGATGCATGCGTTTCCTAATTATTATGTGTTGAGGGAAAAATGTGTTAATTGGCATATTCTTGTGAAAACCTATGTAAAGTTGAGTTGTAACAAGTGTTGATGCATTGGTACATGAAAAATATTGAAGTGTGCTCAACATGGCTCGACTGGCGCTCGACTGGCGCTCGAGCGGAACCTTCCAGAGAGGTTCGCTCGATAAGCGCTCGACTTGGCGCTCGAGCGGAACCTTACAGAGTGGTTCGCTCGAGGTGAGCTTGACGTGGCGCTCGAGCTGAACCCATCCAGAGTGGTTCGCTTGATGTGCGCTCGACTCAGCGCTCGAGCGGAACCCAGACAGAGTGGTTTGCTCGAGGTGAGCTTGACGTGGCGCTCGAGCAGAACTCATCTAGAGTGGTTCGCTCGATGTGCGCTCGACGTGGCGCTCGAGCGGAACCCATCCAGAGTGGTTCGCTCGATGTGTGCTCGTTGTTGCGCGCGAGCAGAACTCATCCAGAGACGCTCGCTCGACCTTCGCTCGACATTTCGCTCGAGCGGTTTCAGAAGATAACGTGCGCTCGACCTTCGCTCGACACCTCGCTCGAGCCAATGTTCAAAGACAACCTAAAATTCATGTTTTGGGCGCCGTGACTTGCTGGGACTATAAATAGAACAGATCATTTCTGTTCTGTGGTGTGGAAAAACAGAGCAAAACCTTAAGTGTTTCAAGAGCCAAAGAGAGAAACCTATTCCTCACCTTGTGAATCTCTTTTGGACAAACACAAATCCACCACACCACTCTCAAGATCAAATCTCTTTCAAAGTCCATTGAGGTGGTCGTTTTGTTGGCCGGAAGGTTTTCGGAGCTGCTGTTGATGCAGAGATCGAGAGGTTCTCATGGAAAGCTATAGAAGGTCGGAGTTCCGACACTACATGCGTGTAGAGATCGAGTGGGTCACTCGTGATGTTGCAAGCCAAGTTTAGGAACTACAAAGGTTTTGTGAGTGTCTCTAAATTGGTTGTAATGAACTTTTTCTATAATGGATTTTAGGTGGTGGCTTACACCCGGAGTGGTTTTAGAATTTGAAGAAGTTCTTCAAATGAGTTTCCACTTCGTGACCAAAATCATTGTGTTAATTATTCTTGTTCATTGATTAACTGTTTATTTGTTTCCATTTTTGAAAAGACCTTAAAAATTGGAATACACCTATTCACCCCCCTCTAGGTGTAGTGATTGGTAGAACCACTGCTTTTTCAATTGGTATCAGAGAGGGTTCACTCCGCTGGGATTAAATTCCTGAGTGTGATCCTGCTGTTGTGGTTATTATGGAGAAGTCTCAATCTCTCACATCGCCACCTTATTTTGATGGAAACAACTATGCTTATTGGAAAGTTCGAATGAGAGCTTTCCTAAAATCTGTGGATGAACGAGTATGGGTTTCTATAACAAAGAGATGGAGAGAACCAGTCACTATTATTGAAGGAGTTCAAACCCCAAAAAGTGTGGATAATTATTCTAGGGATGAAATTAATGAGTGTGGTTGAAATAGCAAAGGCCTGAATGCGATTTTCATGGCCGTGTCCCAGGAGGAGTTCAAGCGAATCTCCATGTGTGAGAATTGCAAAGAAGCTTGGGACATTCTTGAGGTCACCCATGAGGGCACCAAGGCTGTGAAGAATTCTAAACTTCAAATGCTGACCACAAGTTTTGAAGAACTGAGAATGAAGGATGATGAAACATTTGATGCTTTTTATGCCAAATTAAATGATGTCGTCAATTCTCGTTTTAATTTGGGGGACAGAATTCCTGAGAACAGAATTGTGAGAAAAGTTCTCAGATCACTCCTTGAGAGGTTTCGTCCTAAAGTTACTGCCATTGAGGAAAGCAAAGATCTGGACAGTATAAGAATTGAAGAATTGGTAGGCTCTCTGCAAACATCTGAACACACTCTTCCTGTGGATAAGAAACACAAGTCCATAGCCCTCAATACCATTAGAGATGAGTCAAATGAGTCATCCGATGAGTGACAGAGAAATAGTTTTTTATGCTAAGAAGTTTAGGAAAATGTTTGTGGCTAGAAACAATAAGAACCAGAGGCCAGAGAAGAAAAAGTTTGAGAGATATAATAGAGGCTCAAGTTCAGGGAACAAGGAGAGAAGCACTGAGAAGTACACTAGAGCTAATAAAGACAAGGTACAATCAAGGGTGCAGTGTCATGAATGCCATGGATTTGGACACATTCGTCTGGAATGTGCAAATTACAAAAAGGCAAAAGAAAGAGCTAAGATTGCATCTCTAAGTGAGAGTGAGTCAGAGTCGAGTGAATCATCAAATAACTCTTCGCCAAAAGGAAATCTTAACTACATGGCATTCACTGCCTCTGTTAGCAGCAAAAGTCAATGTAGTGAATCAGTGTCTGATGATGGGAGCATATCTGGAAATGAATCTGGGTATGAAGATCAGTTGCAAGAAGTCTACGAGAAGCTGTATAAGGAATGTGTTAAATTGAGAAAACGCAACAAAGCGCACATTGAGGAGATAGACTTCAGCAAACGAGAAAATGAAGGGCTTCAAGGCAAATTAAATGAAGCCATTGGTCTAACTGATCAGCTGAAAATGAGGAATGTATCTCTAGAAGAGGAATTAAAAAATCAAGAAAGTGAGATGATTCTGTTAAAGGATAAACTGAAATTCGTGTCCACTGGGAAAGAAAAACTGGATGAAATCTTGAGGTCAGGAAAGCCTCCTGGTGATAGGAGTGGACTAGGATATGATACAGAGAAATCTGATACAGCTACCACATCAAAAGTCTCCTATAAGAATGAGAAGAAAACTGTGTTTGTTCGTGAGTCTGTTGCAAAAGGGAATGCTAACCCATCTAACAAGGGTAAGAAATCCTCTCATGTAAAAATGGGTGTTCAGTCTCATGATAAATCAAGAGTTTGAAATACAAGCCCTGTGTGTCACCACTGTGGTAAGACTGGTCATGTTGTAGGAGACTTTTTTAAATTGAAGAGATGCACCATGTATGATCATCATACACGCTCTCAAAGTAGAGGTGTGTACTCACCAAAAATGGGTAGAAATCCCAGAACTGCTCCTAAGTATGTCTCATCTTTCAGGGGACAAAGAGAACACAAAAAGAATTACGTGTGCCATAATTGTGGTAAGGCTGGTCACATTCGACCAAATTGTTATGAGCTTAGGAGGAATCCTATGAGAGATGGAAATAGTGAATCGAGAAGAGGACATTTAAATCTTTGGAGTCAAGTCAGGGCCCTAACTAGACAAAATGAGATGCTAAATGTCAAGATAGACCAACTGTCAACTAGCAAAAAGGACATCTCTCCCAAAGTTAGAAAAATGTGGGTCAGAACTGGAAAAATGCACACGAGCCATGTGGCACACATTGCTCTAAAGACCAGAGACACCTACATGTGGTATCTTGATAGCGGATGTTCTCACCACATGTCGGGTGATAAAAGTCTATTTAAAACAGTTGAAGAGTACAAGTGTGGAACAGTAACATTTGGAGATGGAGGAAAAGCTGATATAATAGGAAGGGGTGAAATTGAAATACCTGGACTACCCTTCTTGAGAGAAGTCCTATTTGTTGATGGATTAAAAGCAAATCTCCTAAGTATAAGCCAAATGTGTGACAATGGTGCAGAAGTCCGTTTTTTAAAAGATATGTGTATTGTTTCAGATAATAATGGAAATTGCATGATGCAGGGAACAATGACATCTGATAATTGTCATGGCATTGCCTCTAAACCTCAGTATAGTTGCAATAGTGCTAAGAGTGAAACTACTGACCTCTGGCATCAAAGACTTGGACATGTGAATTACAAAAATCTGTCTAAGATTGCCAAGAAAGAGATGGTGATAGGATTGCCTGAGCTGGGTAAAGCAGAGACTCCTGTTTGTGAGTCATGTTAGTTGGGAAAACAAGTTAGAACAGCTCACAAGAACACAACGGCTATCCTGACCGAACGACCATTAGAGTTGCTGCACATTGATCTTATGGGACCCTCTAGAACTGAGAGCTTGGGGGGAAAGAAATACATACTGGTAATGGTAGATGATTTCACCAGATACTCCTGGGTAGAATTTCTGAGAGAAAAAGGTGAAGCTCCTAATGTGATTAGAATTTTGTGCAAGAAACTTCAGAATGAGCAAGGGAAAGCAATAGTCAGAATTTGGAGTGATCATGGAAGAGAGTTTGAAAACTCAAATCTTGAGAGTTTCTGTGATGAAGAAGGTATCAGTCAAGAATTTTCTGCCCCTATCACTCCTCAACAAAATGGAGTGGTCGAAAGAAAAAACAGAGTTATTCAAGAAATGGCACGGGTCATGATTCACAGCAAAAGTGTACCTACTCACTTCTGGGGAGAAGCTGTGAACACAGCATGTCATATTGTGAATAGAGTCTATCCACGACCAAACACTTCCAAAACACCATATGAGATGTGGAAAGGAAAGAAACCTAATGTGAAATACTTCCGGGTGTTTGGAAGTAAATGCTACATTTTGAGAGATAGGGAAAACTTAGCTAAGTTTGACCCTAAGAGTGATGAGGGAATTTTTCTTGGATATTCCAGAAACAGTCGTGCTTATAGGAGTTACAATCTACGCACCCAAACCGTCATGGAATCCATAAATGTGGTGGTGAATGATACTCCTGGAGAGGAGTTAAACAAGGAAGAGCAAACCCACACACCGAGTGAAACTGGACAAGAAGATTTTGGTACACTGAATCAGAACTTAGAGACCTCTTCAAGTGAAAAAGTGAGTTACCAAAAGGAGCCATCTTCAAGAGTAAAGTTAAATCATCCTCAGGATAACATCATAGGACACATAGATGAAGGAATGAGGCTGAGGAGGAAAATGATAAATCAATTAGCTTACTCAAGCTACATCTCACAAATTGAACCAAAGAGAATCGAAGAAGCCTTAAATGATGAGAATTGGTTGAATGCTATGCATGAAGAAATAAAGCAATTTGTGAGGAATAATGTGTGGTACTTGGTGCCAAGACCAGAGAATCACAATGTCGTGGGTACTAAGTGGATATTTAAGAATAAGTCGGATGAGAATGGTACAATAGTGAGAAATAAAGCAAGATTGGTTGCTCAAGGGTATGCACAAATGGAAGGAATAGACTTTGACGAGACCTTTGCACCAGTTGCTAGACTTGAATCTATCCGGATATTATTCAGCATTGCATGCCACATGTGTTTTAAGCTGTATCAAATGGATGTCAAGAGTGCATTTCTGAATGGGATCCTCCAAGAAGAAGTGTACGTCGAACAACCAAAAGGTTTTAATGATCCAAAATACCCTAATCATGTCTATAGGTTGAAGAAAGCCTTATATGGTTTGAAACAAGCTCCTAGAGCTTGGTATGAGAGGCTTACTTCATATCTTGAAGATCACAATTTTCTGAGAGGAAATGTTGACAGAACACTGTTTATCAGAAAAGTTGGAGAAGACATAACAGTTGCTCAAATCTATGTGGATGACATTGTATTTGGATCATCGATTGACGCCTTGGCTCTTGAGTTTGCTGAAGAAATGAAAAATGAATTTGAAATGAGCATGGTGGGTGAACTAACCTTTTTCTTAGGACTCCAAGTGAAACAGTTAGATAATGGGTTGTTCATATCTCAATCCAAATATGCAAAGGAATTAATCAAAAAATTTGGAATAGATGGGAAAAGCCATGCCAGAACCCCCATGAGCACGAGTGTTAAGCTTAGTACTGATGGGTCAGGCAAGAATGTTGAGCAATCTTTGTATAGGAGCATAATTGGGAGTCTACTGTATCTCACTGCAAGTAGACCAGACATTGCTTTTAGTGTTGGGGTCTGTGCTAGATTTCAAGCCAATCCTAAGGAATCACATTTAGTAGCTGTCAAACGCATACTTCGCTATGTAAATGAGACAGTCAATTATGGGATCTGGTATTCTAGAGACTCTAATACTGAGCTTGCAGGCTATTCCGATGCTGACTGGGCAGGTAATGCAGATGATAGGAAAAGTACTTCTGGTGGGTGTTTCTATGTCGGCACAAACCTTGTTGCTTGGATGAGCAAGAAGCAAAACTCCATATCGCTATCCACGGCTGAGGCTGAATATATTGCTGCAGGCAGCTGTTGCACGCAATTGTTGTGGATGAAGCAAATGTTGTGTGACTATGGCATTACTCAAGGTATGATGAGCATTTATTGTGACAATACTAGTGTCATAAACATTTCAAAAAATCCTGTCCAACACTCTAGGACCAAGCACATTGACATTAGACATCATCTTATTCGAGAGCTGGTAGAAACACGTGTTGTGACTCTTGAGTACATTCCCACCGAACACCAACTAGCCGACCTTTTCACTAAACCTTTGGATGGGCTTCGGTTTGAATTACTTAGAAAGGCTATTGGTATTTGTGCATTGACCTGAGGGTTGAAACATGCATAACATGCATTACATGCTTTACATGCATTTATTTTCTTTCTTTTGTTTTTGTTATTTTGTGATTATTCATCTTCTTATTCCTTTTTGGTAATACTGCCTTTACATGCACTCCATGGTTGTGATTTTTAGTTATTGGTGCTGTTAATTCTAAAAATCTAGGTGCATGTGTCTTTTGAGAATTGTATCGTATATCTATGGCTTACAAAGGTTTGAAACATGAGTATCAGTTGTAATCTGTGACTAGCTTCACACACTTCACTCCATACTTAGTCAATCGACGTTTCACCACCGTGAGTTTTTGGGGAGGCAATCAAAAGTGTTAGGAAACTCTACCTACACACAGAATTGACCACGGGCTAGACAACCTCATTATTGTTCCCTTGCACAAAGAAAAAGAAAAGGAGATGAAAGTGTATGTCATTGAAAAGAAAAAGGGATGTTGTTGCATATTAAAAAAAAAAAAAAAAAAGGAAAAGAAAGGGTAAACAAGTATCTTGACATTGATACAGATAATCAAACAGAAGCATCTAGGTTCTAGCAGCATTGGGTTTGACTTTCAGCATCATGGAAGAGTTTCTCAAACACTTATGGTTTCTTGTACAGCCCAACCCCACTCACACCTTTTGGTTGAAATTTCTTGATTAAGCAAAAAATGTGTTAACACGGCTGTCTTGATTACTTGTGATACTTTGTTTTTATTACCTGCGTGTTTTATAAGGACATGATGCCTTTCTACATTTGATGTGTGTGAATGATTTAAAAATTAACCTCATTAATAGTTGGATCACACTTTTTTTTTTTAAGGCAGAAAAGTAAAATTTTGGGGGAAGCCGCTCGAGCGAACTTAAAAGCCGCTCGAGCGAATGTGCTTTAAAAAGCCCGCGCCCCTTTCTTTTTCCCCAGCCCCTTATTTCCCCTCTGCACTGTTTCCTCTCCCCACCCCGTGCGATAACCTCTGTCTTTCTCTCCGTGTGTTTTCACTTGATTTCTCTCAAGAAATCCCATTCTAATCACGGTAAGTCTCTAATCTTTGTTTCTTATCAATCATTTTCGGTTTATATTTTGAATTTCTTCATGCATTTCCATACTCATATATTTCGGAAATTAGGGTTTGATTTGGGGATTCCGAAATGGAACCTTTTTTGTTGGTTTGTTTGCTGTTTGGATGGACCTTTTGGTTGTCCATTTTCATTCTCTTTGTATTTAGGAGGTTTATAGAACCCCCAAGGGGTTTTTCATTTGGTTTGTACCTAGATGCACTCCAAGTGCTCGGTAAAATGCATCAATGAAGTTTGATCTCTTATTTTCATCATGCATTGATACTACATTATCCCCATGGTCATGTTTGTCTATTCTAGTGTTGGGATAGTGTTTGACATTGAGACTTGGGACCTCCATTGGGTTTAAAACCCAATCTTGGCTTGGTTGAGTTTGAAGTGCTCAAAAATGCAAAATGGGTTGTTATATTGTGTTAGTGGGCATGTGCATTGTGCATTATGCATTTTGACATAGTTTTAGCAACATTGCATAAGTTTGGCTTGGTTCACAATTAGGCATGTGCATTCATCAAGCATTGGGCATTTCACATTACCTTTAGCCTTGTCTAACGGTCATTGATTTTGTCCAGCTTCTATCATGTCTCGAAGGGTTCGTTCACGCCAAAATCCTCCAGCCCCCGCTCAAGCACATTTTCGCAATCCTCGTGCAAGAGAACTCTACACTCAAAATTTTTCCACCCGTTCTCTTATTGTTGAGCGGGAAGTTCTCCTTGGTGAGCTTTTTGAGACTGTCATTCCTCGCATTTTTGAGTCTCGCCAGTGGCTCGCCTTGACCATTGGTCATCCCACTCCTTCTATGGAGTTGGTTAAGGAGTTCTACTCCAATATTGATGCCATCGCTGATGATGGCTCTTTTGAAGTTAGTCTACGGAACATTGTTTTCCGGTTGACTCCGGGCATGGTTGCGGACTTGCTACATGCCCCGCGAGTGGCAAACCCCACTTATCCATATACACGGACTTCTCCTCCAAGTCCGACTGTCATTGTTGAATGTTTAATCGGTCCATTTTCGAGTTGGGATGGTAAGACACCCATTCTCACCTCTCGTTTTTCACCCGAGTTTCTCATTCTAAGTAGCATAGTCCTTACAAACCTTTATCCTACTGGTCATCAGAGTGATGTTGGTCCTGACCGCGCCACTCTTTTGTATGCATTGATAAATGATGTCTCCATTGATCTGGGGAGTCATCTGTGTCGGGTCATGCTTGAGGCATTTAATTTCCCGAAATTACGGACTGGCTTGCCTCTCGCCTGCCTCATTATTAGATTAGCCCTCTCTCAGACTGTTATGCTTCGTCCCAATGAGCCTAGAGTTCCTCTTAAGGCTCCCATTGGGCGTAGGACCATGCAGTTGAGTCGTGCTCACATTACCCCTCACCCACTGGATGTTGAGCATCCTCCTCTCAGCCATCCACATCTCAGCCTTCCACTTCTCAGCCATCTAGTTCACAGCCTCAGGGCCCGGCAGCGGGATCAGTCGATCCCAGCCTTCAGCAGGTTCTTGAGTACCTTGCCCGGCTTGAAGCTCGGTTTGAAGCCCGATTTGATCATCTTGATGCCAAAGTTGACAACTTTCAGCAGCTTGTGACTAAACGCTTCAACGACATTGAGGAGCGGCTTGATGAAGAAGATGTCAGTCAATCTGATGGGGACAGTTGACACCCTTGGAGTTTGTGACAAAAAGGGGGAGTATAGATTAAGGGGGAGTAGTATAGAGATTTAGGGGGAGTGACAAGAAAGCTGTTGGGGCAGCTTTTGTTTTGTTTTGTGGGGGAGCAGCCATTTTTATTTGTATCACATGCTGCTCATGCTACCATTGTTTGTCTAAATTGAAAACAATGTATGTTTTAATTCTTAATGAAAAGTCTTTTCTGAGAACTGTGTTACAAGTGTTTATGCTTATGAGATTATTTCTTGCATATTGTTATTGGTACGTTTAACCGTTTGTTAAGTTTGCAGAAATATCTCAATGTGCTCAAGACTTTTTGCCTGAATAATGGGAATCCTGATTTGGGTGTGTTAGGATTAAGTCCTATGTATAGGTTAGAGGTTTTGTCACAGAAATGCCAAAGGGGGAGATTGTTGAGGGAAAAATGTGTTAATTGGCATATTCTTGTGAAAACCTATGTAAAGTTGAGTTGTAACAAGTGTTGATGCATTGGTACATGAAAAATATTGAAGTGTGCTCAACATGGCTCGACTGGCGCTCGAGCGGAACCTTCCAGAGAGGTTCGCTCGATGAGCGCTCGACTTGGCGCTCGAGCGGAACCTTACAGAGTGGTTCGCTCGAGGTGAGCTTGACGTGGCGCTCGAGCTGAACCCATCCAGAGTGGTTCGCTCGATGTGCGCTCGACTCAGCGCTCGAGCGGAACCCAGACAGAGTGGTTCGCTCGAGGTGAGCTTGACGTGGCGCTCGAGCATAACTCATCCAGAGTGGTTCGCTCGATGTGCGCTCGACGTGGCGCTCGAGCGGAACCCATCCAGAGTGATTCGCTCGATGTGTGCTCGTTGTTGCGCGCGAGCAGAACTCATCCAGAGACGCTCGCTCGACCTTCGCTCGACACCTCGCTCGAGCCAATGTTCAAAGACAACCTAAAATTCATGTTTTGGGCGCCGTGACTTGCTGGGACTATAAATAGAACAGATCATTTCTGTTCTGTGGTGTGGAAAAACAGAGCAAAACCTTAAGTGTTTCAAGAGCCAAAGAGAGAAACCTATTCCTCACCTTGTGAATCTCTTTTGGACAAATACAAATCCACCACACCACTCTCAAGATCAAATCTCTTTCAAAGTCTATTGAGGTGGACGTTTTGTTGGCCGGAAGGTTTCCGGAGCTGCTGTTGATGCAGAGATCGAGAGGTTCTCGTAGAAAGCTATAGAAGGTCGGAGTTCCGACACTACATGCGTGTAGAGATCGAGTGGGTCACTCGTGATGTTGCAAGCCAAGTTTAGGAATTACAAAGGTTTTGTGAGTGTCTCTAAATTGGTTGTAATGAACTTTTTCTATAATGGATTTTAGGTGGTGGCTTACACCCGGAGTGGTTTTAGAATTTGAAGAAGTTCTTCAAATGAGTTTCCACTTCGTGACCAAAATCATTGTGTTAATTATTCTTGTTCATTGATTAACTGTTTATTTGTTTCCATTTTTGAAAAGACCTTAAAAATTGGAATACACCTATTCACCCCCCTCTAGGTGTAGTGATTGGTAGAACCACTGCTTTTTCATTATGAATTGGATTCTCGAGCTTCGAGTTCTGAGAAAGGATGCGATAATTCGTAGGAATATTTAATACCATGCATGCATGCTGGCTGGAACCATGACAAATAATTAAGTTTCTAAAAATTAATGAGAAAAATTAGTAAGACAACAGCCACATGATCAATAATAATTCTCAAACTTAAAAAAATAATTTGTGATATAGCACAAACTTCAATTTAACTATGAGTATTTTTCTCCTTAAAGAACATAGAGTACGTTTTCTCAACTTTAAAAAAATATAGAATTTCTAAAATAAAAATATAGAATCTTTAAAATCTCTTTTCAAAGAATAACGCTTGAAAATGATATGCATTTTTAATGTATGTATTGATCATGTTCTAAAATAACATCAAATTATATGTATTGATGAGATAAAATTGTTTTCAAATTAAAAATAAATATTTAAAAAGGTTGATTTTCCCATTTTTTAAAAAATAAGAATCAATTATAATAATTATCAAAAGCCGTAAAGAAGGAAAGAAGGCAATCAATCTAGTCATGACATAAAAAGGGAGAAGAAAGACTAAAGAGTTGGAGAGGGTCCATCAAGTTGAAGGAGTCTTGACTCTTGAGAATCAAGGTAGACATGACACGTGACATGACACGTGAAAAGGATTTGGAAGGGCACATTCTCATCCTCTCGCTGGGTTGGGCTTGGCCCACTTTGCCAAGATTAAAAGCCTTGAAGCTGAGGGACCGACGTGTGGCGAGAAGAAAGCTCAAGCCAGCGTAGGAACGAAGGGACTAATCTTCCACAAGCATGACTCAAGCCACACTGCATTGAATGACTCGATATGGGTCGAGATCTTATCACAAAGAAAAATTTTATTCCTAAGTCTCATACACCACACACTATTCTTTTTATAATTTCTTTAATTTTATTCTCTTATCAAATGTGTGGTATATGAATTATGAATAGAATAATTCAATTATTTTAAGAATAATAAAACAAAAAAACTTAAAAAAAAATAAAAAATAAATAAAAAATAAATAAAAAAAATTATGGTGTGTGGTGTATGGACTTATGAATAGCAATGCTCTATCACAAATGGGTGTCATGTGACCACATTTAGGATTCGTTTGGATTCGTAAGTGATCTCAGCTCATCTCAACTCATCTCAGCTCATCTCAACTCATCTCACTACTATTCAGCAACTTTAATTCATAAATCTCATTACTATTCACAACTCATCTCATTACTATTCACAATCCATCTCAGCTCATCTCAAATCATTTTCGAATCCAAACGTCTTCTTAATGCGGTAGTTCTTATCAGGGCAAGGTTTCTGACCTTGGGGTGGCATGCTGTCATATTTAATCAAGAGAAGTAGAAGCCCGCCCCATCAATGAAAGTATAAAAGCCTGGACAGACACTAGAAAAAGGATTAGATCCTAATCTCTCTTCATCTTACCATCAATCTCTCTCAATTAAGGTATAACTTTGGCATCTGAGGTGTTCCAAGCATTTTGGGCCATCAAACTGCTCCAACACAAACAGGCGCGGGTGGGGTCAACAGGATGCAAAACACATCCTCAACAGTGGCGTTGTCTGTGCGATCTGTATAGACAATTAATGTGCCTTTCGCATGCCAGCTACGACTCACTCCCAAGAGGCAACTTCAATGAATATGGAAGAACACCTTGTGGAGATGGAGGAAGAAATAAGAAGAATGGCGTCGAAAATGGAGAACCTTTGACAGGAGAACGAGGCCATAAGGAAAGGAAATGCCAGCGAAGAGATTGTGCCAAGTCAAAACAAGCAGACCGAATTAGAGTCGCATAGCTTGGGTGGAATGAATGCCAAGGACAAGGAAAAGAAGAAGATGCATCGTGAATTGCACAACCTCATAGACAAGTACGAAGAAATAGCCAAGAAGATGGGGCCATCATCCTCACTCGAGCAATTGCTCCACAGCACAGACCTACCTTATAGGGCAGAGTTGTTGGCCATGTAGAAGTTTAAAGTCCCACAAATAGAATTGTAAGATGGATTTAAGGACTAAGTTGATCACTTGGAAGATTTCAAGGCCCATAGGACTCTCTATGGGTTCCCTAAGAGATTGCGTGCAGGGCCTTCCCCTTGACCTTGAACGGGACAATGAGATGATGGCTTGGGGCATTGTAGCCAAGACCAATCGGCAACTTCGAAGAACTAGTTAAGTTATTTCTGACATAGTTTATGGCCAGCAAGAGGAGAAAACAACTCGTAGTGTATCTCCTAATTGTCAAACAATGGGAGGATGAGAGCTTAAAGGCATACCTCTCACGATTCAACAAAGAGCAGTTGACTACAAACGACCAAGACGAAAAAATCAAGCTCGCCGCACTCTTGGGGTGTGTATGGTCCAAAAATCCATTCATGAAAGAACTAGGCGAGATGAATACTAATGACGTTGAGAGAGTTCTTAGGTAGGGCGGACAAATTTGTAAACACTGAGGATATGCTATGAGCCTTAACCTCACCAAGGAAGATTAAAAGTAGGCGGAAAGAGGCCTCTAAAAGTTGAGTAGTGGGAAAACATTGAAAAAAACAAGGAGTAAACATGAGAAGAGGCGGGAAGAGAACGTGTTCTCTCTCGGAGTAGGAGGTCTTCGCTTTTGCACCTTCCACAGGATAGACATTTAAAGAACGAAAGATTGTTATACCCTGAAGAAGAGGGTAAAAGAGATTACATACAACGGGGAGTTGGAACGACTAGTCGCCTAGGATTTAGCACCTCAAAGGCAGTCTTCACGCGAAAGAGAGGAGCAGAACCTGCCGCTTGAAGATTAAAGCTAAGTGATTGTAATTGGGATATATTCTAAATGGCTAGAAGAAATATATAATATATAAGTTATCAAGATGATATTAAAGGTAATAAAGAAGGGAATGATAATGCTTTAGCAAATGAACCATCTTTTTGTATATATAAAGTTATGATAATGATCCAGAGCCTAGCTTGCAACTTTAATCTGTAATGATTCTGTTTTGTAATGTTTTTTTTTTTCTTTCCTCTCCGAGCCACCACTTGCTTGCTGAAAAGAGGCCTTGTGAAGACGATCATAACTCAAAAGTTTTCCAGTCAATCTAGAGAGCAAACAACTTTAATCTAGCAACTTAATTCATAGAGGGTGCTGATTAATTAGGGTTTGCTTTTAGGACGTTATTTAGAAATTCTATAGTTTCGGCGAGATGCAAGCCCATGATCAGTAGTACTAGATCATGCAGAAAAGATGCATCTCCGTAGAAATTGGGTTCTCGAGTCTTCGAGTTCTGAGAAAGGAGGAGATCCATATATAGAAATACTATAACTGCTACGTTCAACACAGAAGAGTGAGGTAAACGCATTCAGGCTGAGGCAACACTTGTAGATCGACATTTGAAGTGGCTGCGCGCAGGTAGATTGGGGGAAGATAGGAGCCTACATGCTCCAATGAAGATTTGCAATGGGAGAGAGAGATGCAGCCTTTTGGATTGAATAATGAATACCAAGTCGTTATATGTCCAAGATCCAGCGTCCTTACCCTCCCTACCAGCTTGTTTAGACTTTTCTCCTTTCTCTTTCCTTCTCCATCTCAATTTATATTATTTTTCATACTTACTATCCTATATATGACGAACAGAAAAATTCTCTGATTTTGAAAGAACATATAAGAATATACATACCTAAACTGGAATCAACGTGGCAATTTAATTCACAACTGTATTAAGTTAGTTATAACAGAGAAATGGAAGCTCTGCTTCATTACGATGTGTATATAAACACATAGTACATTCTTGATTCATTCATTCAATCATATTCAATAAGTTTTTTTCTTCTCAGATATGTTCTCAAGCTCTCTTTTCATTCAAGTTTTAGTTTTGTCATGGTGTCTGAGATTTGATATTTAGATATGGCTTCCGTTTCCGCATCTGTGCATGATGATTTCACGAATCCTTACTTTCTTTATCACGGAGAAAGCCCTGGATCTGTTCTTGTTTCTCAACCTTTGAAAGGTGAGAATTACTACATTTGGAGTAGATTGATGTTGATGGCGTTGAGTGCTAAAAATAAATTATGTTTCATTGATGGAACCATTGTCAAGCCTTCGATTCCTTCCGATCCTCTTCACCATCTCTGGTTTCGATGCAATAATATGGTACTTTCTTGGTTGCTTAATTCTTTAACAAAGGAAATTGCAGCTAGAGTAATCACTTTCACTACAGGGATAGAAGTCTGGAAGGATTTGAAGGACAGTCACCCAAAGCAACGGGCCTAGTATTTTTCAACTCAAGAAGGAGATATTTGCCTTAAATCAAGAACAATCTTCTGTAAGTAGGTACTATACTCGACTGAAAGCGTTATGGGATTAATTTGCTACATTTAAGCCGTCTTCTTTCTTGCACTTGTGTGCCTAGTTGTTCTGGTGGGGCATTCAAGAACAGCAATATGAATATGTGATTCATTTCTTGATTTGTTTAAATGAATCTCTCTCTCATATTCGTGGACAAATTTTGTTATTGGATCCCTTGCCTCCTATAAGCAAGTTACTTGCTTTGGTGTTACAAGAAGAAAAGCGATGCCTTGTTTCAACTCCTTTAGTTGCTGAATCTGCCGCTTTACTTAGCAGCAATGTTGTTGTCAATGCTACTGGAAATAATAAGTCTTTTGAGAAACGTTCTAAGCCAAATTGTACACATTGTAACTTTACTAGACAGACAGTGGAGAAGTGTTACAAGTTGCATGGATATCCTCTGGATATCATACAAATAGAGGTAAAACAACACCATCTGTGAATCAAGTGTCCAGCCTTATATCCTCTGGCAATGATATAGTACCCGTTGCTTCAGAACCATTCCTCAGTTTTCCTTCTCACAATAACAATGTTGTCAACTTCTTACCTTAATACAAAGATCTGCTCCAAATTCTTCAAATCTGCCTACTGCAATGAATGTTATGAAATCCAATGATCAATCTTCTTCAATCTTTCAGGTATGTCTTTGACATCTCTCTTTAATTCAAATAAAATCCATGAGTACTGTTTCATCATGGATTCTTGATATTGGTGCAACTGACCATAAGGTCAATTCTTTGTCTAGGCTAACTTCTATCACGTGTTGTTCATACTTCTATAAAACTGCCTAATGGTGTTTAGTTCTTGTCACACATATAGGTACAGTTAAGATCACCGATTTTTTAATTTTTTTATTTTTTAATCTTAACCAATGTCTTATGTATTCCTACGTTCTCATTCAATCTCATATCTGTCAATAAGCTTGCTCAATCTCTGTCTTGTTGTTTCTTTTTCTTTCCCATTATTGTTTAATATAGGACCTACACTCTTGGAAGACAATTGGAGTGGCTAAGCAAGAGGCCGGTTTATACAATTTGCTCGATAAGTCTATTACTAATTCGAGCAGGTTTATTGTACATCCTTAATTTTTCACCATACTTTCCCATCAAGCCTCCTATTTTTTTTATTCGACATGCTCAATCTTTTATTTAATAGGCTGCTTCTTTTTTTCAATCCCAGCCTAACTTTCAGACAAAGATATCAATAGCTTCTCGGGATAAGGAAGATGTATAGTATTTGATGGTACTTCTTTCCCTCTTCTTTCTTCCTTATTTGGAGTTTCATTCAATGATACATTTGTTGAAAATCATAACACCTTTTAAGAGTTTGCTTCATTTCTTTGGTCTTTCTTTATTTTTTTGCCATAAGAAAGCGGCATCAATGATCGGCTGGTCTTAGGAAAATTGTACAAACAGTGCCATTTGAAAACATTATATCCTGTAAGAAAATATTCAACTAAATGAATTGCTAAATCATTTGACTTTTTTTACCTTGTGCTAATTAAAGATATAACTCACAATATTGTGTTTCTTTGACTCTTTTACCTAAAGACAAATTTGCCTTACTTTGTCTATGTTTTTTCCTACAAATCTTTTTTCTTGCTTGATCCAATATTCCTACATTTTTAAAACGTCATGTGCAATAAATTTCAATGGCACATTGCTTGTCATTCTCTAATATTTCATTTTGCTGTTCAGCTAGGTTCTTCCTCTTAAAAAAATACAACTTCTTCAATTTTAAGTGCTCATTCTATTCCCCACAAAATACAGTTCCATATTATAGTAGTGAAATAAGTAAAGCCTAGGATGATACTCTTATCCCCCAAACAAAACTTAATGAATGAGAAAAAGTTCAATAAGGCATGAATGATTCCATAAATGAGAAAAGTTGGTAAATAACTTTACTTTTAAGAATCTGCAGTATCTTTATAAAAAATTTCAAGCATTAAAAACTCCATAAAAAGCAAAGCAATAGGAAACAGAGCAAGAGCAAAACTTATGCAGAAAATATCTAATATAATAATATTGCACAAAACTAATTTACAATTTAACAAGAGTGGCCTTTTCAAGTCAAAGGACAAAGATTTCTCTTTTCCAGTCAAAGTTTCAATTACATTCAAGCCTTAGAGCTAAACTTAATTGATAAGTTACTATTATATCATGCATGTGAGTATCATCATATAAGTTTAAGTTGAGCCAAGGTGGAGGCACACCTTATTAGTAAATCCATCACCACTCCCCTTCCCAAAGCTAGCAAATGTTAGTGTACTGTAATCAAAGCAGAACCCAATAGTTTTCACTAATAGCACAAGCAATTAGACCACTAAAATCCACTACAACTCCAATATTGAAATAGAACCTTAAGCACAAAAGAATGTAGCAATACCTGCTCGAACTTCTAGATACATCTAAATTATAGTTCTCCTCTAGAATTTGCACAATAATTGGCTCGACTTTTTTTTTTAAAAAAAAAGGACGGTACCCTAAATTTTATTGATTGCCTTCGCTTACGATGGAGTAATACCTATGTAACAAGCAGGACACATGAAATTTACAATTATTCAATAAAAACATCCAAGGCATCAAATAAAGCAACCTATACAATAAGCTAAAGAAATAAAACAATTCTAAACATGCCTATTTATAAACCAACAAAACAGTAATTAAAACCTGAAACAAGGACAACTCAACTTATCAAGACGAAGTGTACCTCTCAAAATTTGAGGCAAATCTTGATGTCCTTCATAAATAAAATTCCGACCCAATTCACCTTTCCACGCTAAAAAATCTGCTGCTTGATTACGTTCCCAAAATTGATGCACTATAAGATATTGAACCCCTTCAAGAGCGGTACACAACTTTCCAATAGTCCCATAAATACCACAAAGTACACCTCCCTGCACGGAGCCAATCTACTATAGCTTTAGAGTCACTTTCAATAATCACATTGAATGATTTTAATCGATTCTTTCATCTCATAATCATCGCTATGTATAAGGGTGTAAATAGACAAATTATAACCATTCTTATAATGTATCTCCATTCTTTTGCCTAAATTTTCCATCCATCTCCTCCTCCTTGCATATAACACAAATCTTCTAAACTAAATTAATTTCTACTTTGAGGGACCCTAATTAGGTTACATAATCCTCTTATGACCCCATTGCTCATTCAGATTATAGATTGTTCCACTTTATGTATTGACAGGATTATTATTAGACTCAGGCATTGCATTTATATTTGTTCACCATACTTTATATGTTCTATATTAACATGCTCCTAAATCTTTGATAACCATAAATCTTTGATAACCATGCTTTAACTTCAAATTCATTTCATGCAGGAACATTTACCGTATATCCAAAACATTGCAATATTATGTTCAAACAAAAAATGGATAACAACTAGGTGCAGATGTAGATCAACTCCAAAAGCAGCGCCACAAAAATTTCAGTGTTCTCTCCATAATTGTTGTGAATGAGGAGAACACACCACCTCTAGATGCATAACCCCCAAAACCTTTTAACCGCCATTTCAATAACGAAGAAAACAATTCTGTGATATTTAGTAGTTTAAGAAACAAACTATAATATAAATTCGAAACATGATCCTTTATTTTCCAAACACTACAACAAATAAGGTCTTTTAGTATGTGATGCAATATATAATTTTACCAGATCATAATTGGTGTCTGACTATTTCTACGAGAGACATTGTCAATATATAAAATCAATATTAAAAACGAACTATATAGAATAAAAAAAAAATACATTACCAATTTTTTAGAGAGACGATGGAAATATTTTGAGCATACATGATGATGAATCTTCAAATTCGATCTATTTATGTTGTTTATAGAACTTCACTCCTGCATAGAAGTTGCAAAAATTAGTAAATAAAAATTACAAATATGATATAAAGAATTCATTTAATTTACCTTATATGATGGATCTTCAAACATGTCGCAAAGTTTTTCTCAATCTTCAGGTCGGACATCCTAAAAAGGATGTTGGGTGCATATTCCTTGTTCTCGTACTTCTTGTAATGTTTGTGACACCTCACCTTATACTTGCGGAATGATTACACATCAGCTCTTCGACAGTTTTACGCTCCTCTCTCCGACCAAAATTTAGTTCGAAGTCATCATTGAAAAAATATATATACAAAGATATTATTATTTAGAATATTAAATAATATCAATATAAATTTATTATTTAAATATTACGTACCAAACAACGCTTTTTTATATGCTCTTGCACATCTTACAGGACTTTATGCCATGAACTCGTAGCCAAATGTGCATAAGTCCATGTAAGAGCACCCACATGTGTTACAAACCAAGTTGCTTGCTGTCCCTTGCCTCCGATATGTTTGTCAAGAATGTTAATCTTAATCTTACCAACTTTACGATATTTCTCTAACGTTATGCCTCTAGTAATGCCTCATCTGTGACGAGATTGTACTGTTATCTCTATAAAATAATATTAGTTATTTACCTCTTATCAATTATCAATTATCTTAATTGAAAATATGAGTATTAGCTATTTACCTTGTTCCGTAAAGTCAATCTCTAATGGTGAGTCAAACACAGAGTTAGGAATAAGTGGAGATGAGATGTGAATTTCTTTCCTATTTGATGGCATAATTGCGAGATACTGTATAAAGTAAACACAAAACCGGTCAATCATCTATATTAGTTTCATCTGTAAATTCGTTCTCATCATCTGTAGATATTTCAGATGACTCAACACTTTGATCGACTGTCGCTTCAACTATTTCAGTTTCAATATCTTCCATATGTAATGGGATCATCACATACTAGCTCAAATCCACAAATAAGTTAAAGGCAGGTTGACTCTCTTAGTATGCTTCTTGAGTGAATGGATCATCTTCTTCTTCTTCATCTTGTCTCTCCGCCTTAGGGATAACATTATAAATATTTCTAGGAGAAAACTTTTGTACTACTTGTCATTGATTTCCTAACTGAGAATCGTCTAAATAGAATACTTGAGATGCATGAGAAGTCAAAATAAAATGATCATCTTCATACCATTATTTTTTTTTATGTATTAATACTCAGAAAATATTCATCGTAACATTTTTCTCTTTGAGGATTGCTTAAATCCCACCAATCACACTTAAATATATAAACCACAAACTCCCCCACATATCTCATTCCAATTATATTTACAAAAACTCCATAGAAATCAATATTGTCTCCATCATGATTCCCTTCGACAAGGACACTACTATTTTATGTTTTCCTATAAAGTTCTCGATCAATTGTGTGATACCTACTTCCTCGAGAAATACATGCAGAATATCAAGCAGTACGTCTCGAGGGGCCACGCGCCAGTGCATTTAGTTCATCTGATATATTGTTTGGATTACTCGTATGCATTTGTACAACCTACATATTAAATAAAGTATAAACATTCAACCGTTAACCATCCAATCTATTTTAAATATGTTAGTGCAAAATCGCATCTATATTAATGTCATTACCCGTTGTTCGATCCATTTCAGGAACTCCTGTTCATATCTCTGGTCTATATCATTTACTCGCAGTTTGTTAAACACTCTTCCACCTAAAGTAAATGTATGGTCTTTATAAGTTATTTTACCGTTAATTTTTAGAGTTTTATCTTTTTTTTTTTTATCTTTTTTTTTTTTTTGGTTTTCTTTAGAAAAATTACATTTTTCCATCAACAGCACCATAGAACACCACAAATCCACCGTAGGATGTTTAGAAATGAAGAGTAGTATGCGTTTTGTCGAAGAAACCCGTAGAATCAATGTATTTTTAAGTGTTTTCATATCCGTTAAGTTGACTCAGCCATGAGTGACCTCGATCTGTTTTCCGTTCGAACGCATTCAAACAAATTTAACATTTCTGATCGAACACTTTTTTGGATGTTCGAACGGTTTGAACCAAACAAGTTGTTTTCCGTTCAACCACTTTTTTTCGTTCGAACGTTATAATTTCTGTTCAACCACTATATATTTCGTTCAAACCATTTACTTTATATTAGCTTATTAAATTATTTTCATCATTTTATTAAATTGTTCTATCAATTAATTTATTAAATTGTTATTTGTATATAATTTTGTGAATCTTTTCTCATATTAGATTTTATCACTAATGTTGAATATATATTTTATTTTTTAAATTTCAGGTTCATAATAATGTCTTATAGGGGCCGTAAATGTGGTAGATCAGGGAAACCTTCCATCCAAATAGTTCGAGAGCGAACTGTTTTACTTGAACGGCAGGTAAAACTGTTTAATTTTTTTACTCTTATATAGGAGGACATTCCCTCTCATCAATATTCAATGATCATAGTTGGACACTAATCTTAGATCAGCGAGAAGAAAGAATGAAACTCATTTCCTATATTGACATCACTGCTGAGTTCTATAAAGAGCTCGGTGGTGCCAGCCTAGACGATGGAGGCGGCATGCAAGTTCTGTGTATGAGGAGCTCCTGTTATATTTTCAGCGGACGAACTCACTGCATATCTCGGTATTCCTAGGCTGGTCGATGCTTATCCAAACTTGCCGCCTAGAGAGTCTGATCTTTCAAGTAATGTAGAGATGTCTCAGGACGAAGGACTAGATTACACATATGAGGTCGATACACTTACTGGTCATGAGGTCAGAGACTTGATTGTTGGTCCAGATGCTCCAGTGTACGATGGGACGAAAAATATTAGGCAGACAAATTTATCTTCTTTCTTCAAGATCATGAATTTGATCATCGCCAACAATATTGACCATCGGCAGCACAAGACTGAGGTTGTCATAGATTGAGCGAAATTTTTGATACGGGTCGCTCGTGGCATTTCGATCGACCTCGTGGGGTATATATTTGAGAGGATCCAATCAGAGGCTCGGTACATTACGGCAAATATACTGTCATTTGGGATCCTGATCACTCGATTTTTACTACATTTCGGGATTGTGCCAGAAGTTGTTGAGCATGAAAGGGAGCCGATGGGACCGATCAACAGCACCACCCTGTCACGGAGCACGGGACACTTGAGACTTCATTTTCGTGGACCTGTTCCCGACAGGACTGATATTTAGAGAGATGCACAGTCGGGAGATACTAGAGTATCGGCCGGTGAGGCATCTACACAGGCCAAGGCATCACCCACCTCTACTCGCGAGGAGATGACTAACATACTGCGTGCTGAGATCGGCATACACACATCAGCGGTGATCGATGTAGTGCGTACTATCATGTCTGAGTTGCGTACATAGATTATTGCTAGTGTCACTAAGTTACATACAGAGATTAATGAGTTACGTACAGAGATTAATGACAATAATGCAACTCAGGTCACGCTTAGTACTTGACTGACACAGGTATAGACACGATTAGTTGTAGTCGAGGATGTGTGCAGAGATCTCGCATCACAGTAGTTTCTATTTTTTATTTATATTTTGTTTGTTATAGTTATGGACAATATATATGGTGTTTTGATAATTTGCTTTAGTTATAAATTAAATATTTTATCTTTTATGGAGTAGTTATTGATTTTTATTATGTAGTGTATGGCTAATAATATTTATTTAATTAAAAATCTTATTTAATATAAAAGAAATCATTAAAATATTTGTAAATTAATTACATAAAATTAATTTATGAATTTGTATATATCATATATATATTTTTTATATTTTGAGTTACGTACCGAGATTAATATTATATGTTCAAATGTATAAATTTGGTGTTTGAATATGTTCAAACTAAATATGTTCCGTTTGAACGGTTTAGAAACCTTCCTGCCAGGTTTTGCCACCAAATCTTTTCCGTTCGAACAAACAAATTTATCGTTCGAACGAGTTTGAACTTTCCCCGATATAATAAATTACTTCCCCGCCAAGATTTTATTGTTTGAATGGATTTTTGTCCGTTCGAATGAAAAAAACTTTTTGAGACGATTTAATTCATCACAAAAAATATTGTTCGAACGGACATTTATCCGGTCAAACAGTTTTGTGAAGTTATCAATTTTTCGGGACGAAATTTAAATTTCGTCTCAAAAATTACTTTTAGGGATGAAATTTTGTTCGTCCCTAAATAATTTCATTCCTAAGAGCATTAGTATTGGATTCATCAGTTTCATCTTCAAAATTTGTTAAAAAGTACATATTTTTCATAAATTCAAAACCTCCATATCCATAATCCCACATTGGATTAGCTATTGTATTCATCAAAATAATAATATAATATTATTTTGTTAATAATAATATTTTTAATTTTTTTTTTCATATTTTACAATTATACTAACTATATTTTAATTAATAATTTAATTTTATACTTAAATTATTATTTCCTAACTTAAATATATTGTGGCTTAAAATTGGGAAACAATAATTTAAGTAAATAAAATTATGGTTATAGAGTGTGAATAGTGAGTCTTCAAATTTGAAGATGAAGGGAAATGTACTGTAGTTAAAAGCTTGACATTTGAGCATATGGTGAATCAAATGCCATGATTTAAAAGCTAAAATCATTAAATTTTGAAGATTGGATTCATTTGATGAGTCCAATGCCAGTTCTAAAAGTCAAATTTGTTGTAGTGAAACTTGATTGGACATATGGTTTGTTTAAACTTATTGCTGTTTAAATTAGTAGTTTCTAACTGGAATGAGCTATATTATCCTTGTTTACCTTATCATTAAGTTTTCTTCTTGTACAATGGATGTTTATATTTTAAAATAATTTATTTTATGGTAATACAGGACACATTGCCCCACTACTAGTATGCGTGTGTGTATATATATATACTAGCAGTGCTTCAACGTCCTATGCACGTTTGCCCTGTTGGAAGAAAAAAAAAAGTTATTTTATAAAATATAAACATGTTTTATCTTAAAAAAAAAAAACATAATCATAAGCAAAATATTTTTTTTTATCTAGAGATTGAGGAAGTATTTTTTTAATAATGTTGTAAATTTTTTATTTTTTTAAAAATATTTATGATGATTAAAAAAATACATGAAAAAAAGAACAGAAAAATAAAAAAATGAAATACACATTCAAGACATATTTTTGAACTATTTTTTCGTTAGTTGTAGCAGTTCTCTTTAGTCAGCAATGACAGAAGCGTCAGATCTGCCAGACGACAGTAATTAATTAGTTCATATTTTTTTATTTTTACTATACAGATCGGCCACATTTGTCAAATTGAAGAAAAAAATAAAGTGTAATTTCGAATATTAAAATAGTCTAATGTATAAGAATAAAATTATTATTTATATATATTCATCATTTATTATGAAATTTAAATTATATTAAAAATTCAAATTAATTAGATAGTTTTTTTCTCTTAAAAATGTACAGTAAAATATCATCATTTATTTAATGATGAAAAATTAGTATTTTATAAATTAAAGTTGATTTTTAGTGTATGATATAATAAACAGTAATAGGATATGCGAAAAGAACATGTGAAGAAAAAAAAACAGCTTCTTTATTGTTCATTTAAAACTCAAAAATCAATATTGTTTTTCCACTTTTCCTTTCTTTCTCTCTCATTTCCTACACACGATTGCAGTATTACGTTACACATTGGCATTCACATGGACAAAAAAAAAAAAAAAAGAGAGGAAAAAAAATATACTGTTCATCATACTGTTCATGAACAATAATAGAATATGTGAAAAAACATGCGAATAAAAAAAAGTTATAGAGAGTTTTTATGAACTCAATTTTTGCACCTAACAAGTGAAAAGAGATGCGAAGAAATTATGTAATAATGATAGTACTTCACTGCAAAAATCGAATCAATCCAATCGAAGAAAAAAAAATAAGAAGTGGTAAAATGAATGGTTGATTTAAATCTTAAAAATTTTAATATTTTATAAATTAAAATTTATTTATGATATAATATTTATATATTATTTATTTAATTTAAATTAATTTAATTAGTGTTTAAATTTTTACCATCAGATCAAATTTAGAGATTATGATAAACGGTTGGATTTAAGTCTAAAAATCTCTATTTTTCTCCTCATTTTCTATTTCTCTCTCTCTCTCTCTCCTTCCGCTCAGCCGCGTCCCGCGTCCTCCCTCTCTCACGCGATCTGCTCCCTCAAGCCACCATGCGCCACCGTGCGCCACCGTGCGGTGTCACCGACCGCATCACCGGCTTCCCCTCACGCCGACGATCAAAACCCACCGTCGAAGTCCCTTGGCATTTCCTCCTATCCCCGCGCGTCTTCCCTCTCTCTCACCAGATCTCCTCCCTCAAGCAGCCCAAAGCCGCCGTGCGCCAACATCCGACGTAACCGACTACATCACCAGCTTCTCCTCACGCCAGCGAGGAAACCCTACCGTCGAAGTCCCCTTTGCTCCTCCCTCAGCCGCACGCGACCAACCCGAAATGGGTCTCGACGCACGGGTTTCTCCCCGTAGCGCCGCCGTTGGCCACTCCTACGCCACCGCACCACCAGTAGCAGCCTCGTCCTTCGCCGACGACCCCTCCTCTTCCTCCTTTCCTCCAGCCGAAGCCCCAGCCCTGCCTTCTCTCTTCACGGATCTGTTGGTTTGTGATTTGTGTGTTGATTTTGTGATTTGAATAGAAATTTATTCGGTAATTTTGTGATTTTGTGGTGAATTGTGAATTGTTTGGAAATTTATTTGGTAATTTTGTGATTTGTGAGGTTATTTTGTGGTGAATTTATAAAGAGGGACGAAGGGGAAATTGTGAATTTGCTGTGAGGTAGAGAGGGGCGTTATTTGTGTGGTTATTTTATGGTGAATTTGCAGAGAGGGACGTTATCTGTTAGTTTGTAATTTGTGTGTTGAATCGTGAGGCAGAGAGCGACGCGAGCGGGGGAGAAATCGTAAATTAAGTTACTGTTACTGCTACTATTCACTACTGTTCATCTTATACACGCTTTTAAGTCTTAGGCAGATATACACACACCTCATCTTTCAGATTTATGGTTTTATCACAGCACAAGCTTGCATGAATTAGCGACATTTTAACAATCCTCTCTCTCTCATGCAGTACTCATGTGCTTTTTACATTAATTTATGTTCAACGAACAACACACCTTGTAATTTTATTTTATTTTTTAATAAAATATTGAGCAGCTAGCTACCAATTTTTTGCAACGTTCCCAGCAACAACGCTACTGATCATCATTTGTCTCCTGCAACAGCTGCACCACATCCACAAGCACTGCGAATTTTTCTACACAATCTGGAGCAGTAGTTTTTGCAACGTTCACAGCAACTAGTTTCTGTTCCCAGAATCAGAAATTTGCTTCAGTACTAGATTAAACTAAATAAAATAAAAAAATTACATAACAATTTAAAACCAAAAAAAAAAAAAAAACAAAATCAAAATTTTCATATTCTGAAACGTTTTATCAGTACTAATCTTATAAAAAAAAAAAAAAAAATATTTTTCAATAATTTCCTACGTATAACTTACGTTTGGGATAAAGCTAGTGCTTAATTAGTAACAGATGATCTCATTAGGCAGCAAAATGCTGCTACCTTAATCAACCTATATATATATATATATATATATGTGTGTGTGTGTGTGTGTGTGTGTGTGGTCTTGGTTGCGGCTCCATGAATTATTTGGAAGTACTATATGCATCAAAATTATATAAAATCTGTGCTATTAATATAAATAGAGATAAAATATCATGTCATTTGGTGGAATGGAAATAAAACTGAACGAATAAACTATCATAAATATTATTGTAAATTAATAAGCAAATAAATAAACGATAAATTAGATATTTAGAATATACCTTTTTGAGGCTTTGTAGCTGTACGTGGAATCTCGGATGCCACTAGAATTAATAAAGAAATAGCATTAATAAATCATGTATCAGATATTATAAAAAATAATAATAATAAATTAAATATTAAGACCATAAATTGTAAACATATTATTAGCTATTAACTATATACCATTTTTCTTTCTTCCTGTGTGATCATACTTTCAGATTCTATGATTTTGCTCTCATGTAGTTGTAGCTTAGAAGAAAAAGAAAGTCGTAGTTATAACGAATTAAGTTTGAAGGGGGAGGGGCGCGCGGCAGATGCAAATAGAATTGCATGAAAAAAACATGCACAAAGCATTGATCAGAAAATAAGTTTGACTACTTCATGTAATTTTATCTCTAATTTAACAACTTGAAACTAATTCGTCGATCAAATCGTAGCTAGTCAGTACTGGATTGACATCAAACCCAGAACATCATGGAACTGGCTGATCATGATCATCTATTTGTTGAAGCCATTTCTCCATGATTGCTTGTAACTTTTTGTTTTATTAATTAATATATCATCATCATTTTTCTGAAAAACAATATTAAAAATACTTGCGGAACCATATTCATGCTAAATAATATAGTATGCGAGATTTTGAAACTGTTTATATATAAGAATTAATTTGATTTTAATATATAGATTGAATTATAAATTAAGAAATATGTAAATAAGCAAATATTAATTAGAAAAAATTAGAAATGATATAATTTAACAATGTACTGTCATTAATCTTGTTATTTTTATTCTGATCTAGGTTTGGATATTGTGATGTGTTACGCATCATCCTTTCATTTTCCTCGACTTTCTGGATTCTATTTTGCTCATCCACAGTGTTAATGTAAAAATGAGTGTGTTGGCATATACTTTTGAAAACATTTGTTAAATTGTGTTGTAACAAGCATTGAAGTGTGTTAAAGTGAAAAATGGGTCAAGTGAGCTCAACATAGCTCGAGCAGAACTCATACAGAGAGTTCGCTCGACATGCGCTCAACATAGCGCTCGAGTGGAACTCATACAGAGAGTTCGCTCAATAGGAGCTTGATGTGGAGCTCGAGCAGAACTCATACAGAGAGTCCGCTCAACAGGTGCTCGACATGGAGCTCGAGTGGTAACCCATACAAAGAGTTCACTCAACACTTGCTCGAGCAGTAACCTAGACAAAGAGTTCGCTCAACCCTCGCTCTACATGGAGCTTGAGTGACTTCTAAAGTAAATCGTGTGCTCGACACACGGTCGACACATAACTCAAGCAAATGTTCAGACTTGTCACTTAAAGTAGGGTTTGAGCGCCGTATTCATTTGTGAGTATAAAAGGAAACTTATTTTCTATCCTAAAGTGTGAAGAAACTGAGCTAAAACTGAGCCTCTTCCAAGAGCACTTGAGAGATACTCCCTTCCACTTTCAAAGTTGAATCTCTCTTGGAAAATATATTCCTATCATATCACACTCAAGATTAAACACAGTTGAGTCCACTGGTGTGGATATGTTCATTGGCCGAAAGATTTCCGAAGCTACTGTTGATGCAGAAATCGAGAGATTCTTGTGAAAAGCTATAGAAAAGTCGTAGTTCCGACACTGCATGTGTGTAGAAATCATGTGGGTCACTCGTGGTATTGTAAGCCAAGTTTAGCTACTACAAAGGTTTTGTGAGTGTTTCTAAATTTGTTGTAACAAACTAAAGTTTCTATAGTGGATTTGAGGTGATGACTTACACTCGGAGTGGTTTTAGATTTTGAAGATGTTCTTCAAATGAGTTTTCACTTAGTGACCGAATTGATGTGTTGATTATTTGTGTGATTTGTTTCATTGATTAATTGTTTATTTAATAATATTTTTTATTAGACTATCAAAATTGATTTACACCTATTCACCCCCTCTAGGTGTTGTGTTTGGGTAGAACTACTGCTTTTTCACACAGGTTTATGTTGCTCATCTGTAGGTCACAAGCCGAGACATTCATTTCCAAATGCATGTAAAATAGTAAATAAAATGAAATAAAAAATTAGCAATCTAGAAATCAGAATTAATTATGATATACCGCTTTCGCTTTGCTTTCCATTCACCGTAATTGTTGTTGTAACATTATCTGATCCCACCGATACACTAACATGAACATGCTGAGTACTGATCTGTTGTTGGCCCTTATCTGCATCATGTCCAGACATAGCTAGCACAAGGTCATCTTTGTAAGAAACCAGATCGAAGCAGCAATAGATATTATTATGCCTTTTTTTTTTTTTATGCTTTTAGGGTAAATAAATAAATTTCTTAATTATCACGTTATTTTCCATATTAATCATACAATGTTAAAGAAAAACAGAGAGAAGTAAGCTGAAGTCCACATACAAAACAAAGATGAGAGATTTTTCCACGAGAAAATGGTACTGTTTCCATTATTTTTTAAAATGTTTAAGATTATGTTATGTTAAACAAGTAATTAACAAGGGTATACTTAAACATGACTAGAATTATAAATAATTAAGCATGCCAATGACATTATTAGGATCTCATATCAATAATTAATTAACCACCATCACCGGCCAATCTACCCCATTGGTCCTAGACATAGTACCACCAAATTATAATTCCAATTACCTATATATTCTATCATTTCAACACTTCCAATCAGGACTTGATAATGAAGCCAAGGTCAATAATCAGAAAGATTATTGTTTGGATCCTGTATCTCGTTTGCAGTGTGATTCGGAGATGCAGAGTTTGAAAGAATTAATGGTGAGAAAGTCTAGAAGAGTGAAAGCCCAGCCTCAAAAAATAAATTTATGATAGACAAAATTATGGTGTGGAATATAAGGGGATTGGGTACGTCGAGAAGGAGGTTGAGGAAATTGATTTAGAAATATGATGCGTCAATTTTGGTGATTTCAGGAACCTTTTCAAGCAGTGGAGAAACTTCAAATGTGGGTGCTCAGTCTAACTTTCCTAAGTTTTGATCTAATATGGAGGTGGGAGGTAAAATTTGGTTTGTGTTGGAAGGAGGAGATAAATATGGATGTTTTTGGTGTTACTAACCAATTGTTTTCTGGGTTTTTTTCGGAAAATGGTGGTTTGGTTCTTGCTTCTTTTATTTATGCAAAGTGTTTGTTAGAATAAGAAAAGAAAGAAAGAATAAGAAGGAAAGAGCAGAGAGAGAGCTGATGAAATCATACTATTTCATTCAAAATATTTTCGTGTTTTCTATTACAAGGTAGTGCTGCCTTTATACTAAAAATAGTAAAGGAATCCTAACAAACTAAAGGACAATCGAATACTGCAAATTCTGCACAACTATGTAACAGATTCTAAATTTACATAAATGTACAATACAACTCAGCTAAAGCAAGGACTTTCTAGTAAAAGAATTACAAAAGATATCAAGTAGCAGCAAGTCCATTTGATGATGTGTGACTTCATATCAGAACCATCTGTGATGCAACGAGTATTAGCCAGCTGTAGCTTTTATGATCTTGTAGTTGTAAGGTTGCTGATTCCATGTTGATCATGATGCTCTAATATCCCCCCGCAAGATGGAGAATAGATGTTCACTATTCCCATCTTGGAGAGATGAGAATGAAGAAGATAAGAGGGAAGGGACTTAGTGAAGATATCAGCAAGCTGTGAATTTGTTGAGACATGAGCAGTTTGAATACTGCCTTCTAGGATTTTATCTCTGATTAAATGGCAATCCACTTGAATGTGTTTTGTCCTTTCATGAAAGACTGGGTTAGCTGCTATATGTAAAGCAGCTTGGTTGTCACAAAACAATTCAGCATCTTGTGGATGAGGAATAGATAGATCAGTAAACAAGTGCCTCAGCCAAGTGAATTATGTGGTAATGGAGGCCATGGCACGATATTCTGCCTCAGCAGATGATCTTGAGACAGTTGTTTGTTTCTTGGATCTCCAAGAAATGAGAGATTGACCCAAGAAAATACAATAGCCAGTAATGGACTTTCGGGTATCAGGGCAGGTTGCCCAATCTGAATCACAGTAGCCCCTGAGCTGAATTGAAGATGAAGAGGACAGTAATATCCCTTGACCAGGTGCATTTTTGAGGTATCTCAATACCTTGTGAGCAGCAGCAAGATGAGAGGTGGAAGGATGATCCATAAATTGGCTGAGAACTTGAGTGGAGTAGCTTATATCTGGTCTGGTTATGGTGAGGTAAAGTAAACGTCCAATGAGTTGTCTATATGGAGTGGGATCAGTTAAAAAAGTCCTTGTGGACTTGCTTAATTTATGGTTTTGATCCATTGGAATCTTTAAGGGCTTAGAGGTCAAATGTCCCGAATCAGCAAGGATATCTAAAGTGTATTTTCTTTGACAAAGGTGAATACCAGTGGGTGATCTAGCAACCTCAATGCCAAGAAAATATCTCAAAGGTCCAAGGTCTTTAATTCTGAATTGGTTGTTCAAAAAGGTTTTGAGAGCTGAAATTGAATCAAGGAAACTACTAGCAACTACTATGTCATCTACATAGACTAGTAATGCTGTAAATGAGGTATTAGTGATGCAAGTGAAGAGGCTGTAATCAGCCTTGGACTGTGTGAAACCAAATTGAATTAAAGAGGTAGAGAACTTGTCATACCATTGGCGTGAGGCCTGTTTGAGTCCATAAAGGCTTCTGAGCAGCTTGCATACTTGACCAGGTTTACCCTTACAATAGCCAGGTGGCTTTTTCATATATATTTCCTCTTTGAGCTCCCCATTGAGGAAGGCATTGTTAACATCAAATTGTTGTAGATGCCATCCCTTAATTGCAGCCAAGGCCAATATAGTTTTGACAGTGACTATCTTCACAACTGGTGAGAAAGTCTCATGGTAGTCCACCCATTCCTGCTGAGTGAAGCCTTTAGCCACTAATCTTGCTTTCTTTCTCTCAACAGTACCATTGGAATGATACTTGGTTTTGTAAACATATTTGCAATCAATAGGAAGTTTTCCAGGAGGCAAATCAGTAAGGATCCATGTGTTATTGAGTTCTAGAGCCTCGAGTTCAGTGTCCATTGCTTGGCACCAATCTGGGTCCTTGACAGCTTGTTTGTAAGTGTGTGGGTCAGTGTGTGAGGAGATAGTGGCAGAAAAGAAAGAGAAGGCAGGTGATAAATGGTCATAAGAAATGGAAGAAGATAAAGGAAATGATATACCTGGTGTATGAGAAGTCTTGACCAATGATTGAGTGGGTGAGATTGAAGTAGCTTGCTGACAATGAAAGTCTCTGAGATATTGAGGGGCTTTCCTTGTTCTAGTGGTTTTCCTAAGGGAGGAATTGAATGCAGGTTCTGTATTTTGTGGAAGAACAGATTGTGAGGCAGGTTCTTCATTTATTTCAAGAGGAAGAATGAAGGAAGGGACAATTGGAGCAGGGGAAATGGGTGGTGGAATTTGATTTTCTGTAGGTATGGGCAGAGAAGTTGTAGTGGAGGGTGAAGAATTTAAAAAATGAGGAGAGGAAAGAGGATGATGGAGTGATGATTGTGGGAGTTGTGAAAGAGGAGATTGCTGATGGAAAGGGAAAACAGTTTCATGAAATGTAACATCCCTAGAGATGAAAACTGCTTTGGTATTGAGATCAAGTAACTTGTAACCCTTTACCCCAAATGGATAACCAAGGAAAACACAATGCTTACCTCGGGGATCCAATTTCTTTCTGTTTTGAGATAAAGTAGAGGCAAAGCATAAACATCCAAAAACTTTCATGTGAGAATATGTGGGGGGAGTTTGAAAAAGAAGCTCAAAAGGGGTTTTATTGGAAAGTAGAGGGGTGGGAATCCGATTGACAATATAGGCTGCAGTGAGGATGCAGTCATTCCAATAAAGGTGAGGAAGGTTGGATTGAATTTTGAGGGCTCTAGCCATATTTAAGAGATGTTGGTGCTTTCTTTCAGCTACCCCATTTTGTTGTGGGGTTTCCACACAAGTTCTATGGTGAATAATGCCTTTTTTATTGAAAAAATCTCTCATTTGGAATTCAAGACCATTGTCACTTCTAAGAATTTGTACTTGGGTGTGAAATTAAGTTTCTACTAAATTGCAGAAATATTCAATACAAGATCTTGTATTAGATTTGGCTTTGAGCAAATAGATCCAAGTGCTCCTAGAAAAATCATCTACAATAGTTAGAAAATATTTGCTACTATCATAGGCTTCAATTGAATTGGGTCCCCATATATCACAATGAATAATTTCAAAGATGTTTTTGCTTTTATGAGTGCTGTCTGGAAATGGGAGCCTTTTATGCTTTGCAATTGGACAGACATGACAAGGATTTGAATAAGAAATTGTGAAAATGTGATTCTTAATAGATGGATCTGTGATTACATTTAATTTTGAGATGGGTGTATGACCCATTCTACAATGCCAAAGATCTGAAATGACATCAATGCCTTTAAAAATTGCTGAAACAGAAATGTTTTTATGTAAAAAAAATTGAAAAATGGTCAAATAAAGCTGTGGAAGAGACTGGTTCTACAAGTAAATGGTATAGACCATTCTTCATCTCACCCATGCCAATCGTGGTTCATGACAAAAGGTCCTGGATAAAGCAAATTTGTGAAAGAAAAATAAAACAGCAAGAAAGTGAACTAGTTAGCTGTTTTGCTGAAATTAAATTGAAATGAAATGAAGGTACACATAACACATTGTGTAAAATTAATGTGTTAGTGATATGGACAGTGCCAATATGAGTAACAGGTGCTGTTTCTCCATTTGGAAGTTTAACAACAAAGGAAACAGATGATGTTATTGATGAAAAAAGGGAGGTGTTGCAGATCATATGATCTGTAGCACCAGTGTCAATGATCCATGGTGAGTGTGTGTCTGTTTTATGTGTTTGAATGATGGTATTGAAGCAAAGAGGAATACCATTCATAGTGGAGGAATGAGAACAATCTGTCTGGACATTATTGATTGAATGATTTGCAATGGAGACTTCTTTTGGCTGCAATAGAGATAAAAGTTGCTGATACTGATCCTTGGTAAGGTTGAACTTAGTATCTGATGGATCTTCTGGCTCGAGTGAGGTCATGTTGACAGAAGAGAATCCAGATGGCTTGATCTTACCATATAACTTGTGACCAGGTGGATAGCCATGTAATTTGTAGCACTTGTCTGCTATGTGACCAGTTATATGACAGTGAGTGCAAATTGGTGCTTGTGCATTCCCTGCCTTGAAGCAGTTTTCTAGAGAATGACCCTGAATCTTACAGTGAGTACAAAATGGTCTGTCACGCTTGAGTTGTTGATTTGGTTTGGAAAAGGTTTTATATGTAGTATATGGCTGTTTAACAGCAAGAGCCATAGAATCTGATGAAGGAATGACAGAAAGTATGGTATGTTGCATTTCCTGCTGCTGGATCATGGAAAAAATTTTGTTAATGGGAGGCAATGGATCCAGTAGCATGATTTGGTCACGACTGATACTGTAAGAATCATTTAAGCCCATGAGGAATTGTATAACACAATCCCTCTGGTACCTATCAAGTAACACAGAAAGTTCTCCACATTTACAGTCGGGCATTGGGTCATATATAAGAAGTTCATCCCATAGAGTTTTAAGTTTGCCAAAATAAACACTGACTGAGTCATGTTCTTGTTGCAAACTTGTTAGGGACTTCTTGAGCTGAAAGATTCGATGCCCATTTTGTTGAGTGAATCGATCTTTGAGCTCTTCCCAGATTTGCTTAGCATCATCCACTAAAGCAATGCTGGATTTGAGAGTTGGATTGATTGAGTTGTGAAGCCATGATACAACTAAATCATTACATCTTTCCCAGGCTTCATGAAGAGGGTTAGAGGTCTTTTTGGGTTTGGACAAAGTGCCATTGATAAAACCCAGCTTGTTTTTGGCACGAAGAGCTCTGCACATAGCTCTTGACCATGTGGTATAATTCTCTGTGGTAAGAAGATCAGGAACCAAGGAAAAAGAAGGGTTATCCCCATTATCAAGTCGATAGGGGTTAGTAAGATTGGTGAAATCCAGAAAGGAATTGTTTGAAGGCATTGTGGAAAAAAAAATCTCACTCTGTGGCTCTGATACCATGTTAGAATAAGAAAAGAACGAAAGAATAAGAAGGAAAGAGCAGAGAGAGAGCTGATGAAATCATACTATTTCATTCAAAATATTTTCGTGTTTTCTATTACAAGGTAGTGCTGCCTTTATACTAAAAATAGTAAAGGAATCCTAACAAACTAAAGGACAATCGAATACTGCAAATTCTGCACAACTATGTAACAGATTCTAAATTTACATAAATGTACAATACAACTCAGCTAAAGCAAGGACTTTCTAGTAAAAGAATTACAAAAGATATCAAGTAGCAGCAAGTCCATTTGATGATGTGTGACTTCATATCAGAACCATCTGTGATGCAACGAGTATTAGCCAGCTGTAGCTTTTATGATCTTGTAGTTGTAAGGTTGCTGATTCCATGTTGATCATGATGCTCTAATAGTGTTCCATGTGTGAGCATAGGGAGCTTCGGGACAATTTGAGTAGTTTCTCATGTGCGGGTGTTCCGTGGGTGGTGATGGAGGTTTTTAATATCATTCCGTTCAGACGAGGAGCGTGTAGGTGGTAATCCAAGGTCGAGAACTGCAATGGATGAATTTAATTGTTGGATTAATACATGTGGTCTTATATATTGGAATCTGGAAGGGAAACAATTGTCTTGGTGTAATGGTCAGCAAGGAATGGCTCGGAGCTGGGCGAAATTGGATAGAGTCTTGGTTAATAATGATTTTATCTTAAAGTTTGGTGGTGCATCTGCTCGGTTGTTAAGTAGGAGAACTTCAGATCACTCGCCGATCTTATTGCAGGTGACATCTGGTTTCAAAAGGTACGGGCCGACTCCTTTTCGTTTTCAAAACATGTGGATGTCACATGAGAATTTATTGAAGGTGGTGGAGAATTCATGGAAGGAGTCAATGGTTGGTAAGGATAGCTTACATACTCTAGCAGGCAAGCTAAAGAGAATAAATCAAAAACTTCATACTTGGAATAAGGTTTTTGGTTGAGTCGATGGGAGGATTCGAGAATTCGAGGAGAGAGTCGAACTGTTAGAGACAGAATTGCAAGGCAATTTTTCAGAGGCAGTGCAAGATGAGTTGATGCTTAATAAAATGGACCTTGACAGGTGGGTTCAAAGGGAGGATACGAGCTTAGCACAACAAGCGAAGAAGATGTGGTTGGTTGAGGGGGACCAAAACTCTAAGTTTTTCCATGTTGTAATTGCGCAGAGAAGGAGGAACTCATGCGTGAAGGATTTGAGATTATCTGATGGTACTTTGTTGGATTCGTCGGAATTGGTGCATGAGGAGGCTGTGAGGTATTTTGAGAGTTTCCTAGCGCAAGAACGGATGGGGGGGTTGCCGAATTTGGACCAGTTATTACAACTAGTAGTGTTTGAAAGTGAAGCAAGGTGATTGAAAGTGGAACCATCAGAACAGGAAGAGGGTGAGGCGTTGGCCTCTATTGCGGTGGATAATAGTCCCGAACTTGATGGTTTTGGGTCGGCTTTCTATCTAGCGTGTTGGCAGGTTGTTAAAGATGATGTTATAGCAGTCGTGAGGGAGTTTTTTCTAGGTAATGAATTACCTAGATTTTATTCATCTTCCTTCATTGTTCTTATTCCAAAGGTGAAGAGCCCGACTAGTTTTGATAAGTTCTGACCGATAAGCCTTTGTAATGTTATTTACAAGTTGTTTGCCAAGTTGGTTGTTAATAGATTGTCAATGGTTTTTGATAAAATCATTTTGCCAGAACAAGGAGCTTCTATGAAGGGTAGGAATACTTTTGAGAATATTTCTTAAGCTTAGGAGATGACAAAGCTTTTACATAGGCGGTTGAGGGTGGGAAATATTATGTTGAAATTGACATGAGTAAGGTGTATGATAGGGTGTATTGGTGGTTTTTTATTCATGTTTTGTGCTTTCTTGGTTTTCCGGATGGTTTTTGTAAATTGGTTTTGAATTGTGTTGCGATGCAATGGTTCTCTATTATGATGCTTGGTACGTATAAAGGCTTTTTAAAGTCGAAAATGGGTCTTCAGCAAGGCGATCTGTTGTCTCCATATTTTTTTATTCTTATGGAAGAGGTGTTAACTCGAATGATCAATAAAAAGATGGCTGAGAGGAAGGTTAAGTTGTTCGCTCATCCAGTTAATGCAGTGTGTCTCATCTTTTATATATCGACGATGTAGTGGTCTTCGCTAATGCTAGTAAAGGGTCGATACGGTGTCTGATGGATATTTTCAAGAAGTATAAGGCATGGACGGGTCAGATGGTGAACCATGAAAAGCCAACAATATATTTTTAAAAAAAA
Source organism: Juglans regia (assembly GCF_001411555.2). Taxonomy (NCBI): domain Eukaryota; kingdom Viridiplantae; phylum Streptophyta; class Magnoliopsida; order Fagales; family Juglandaceae; genus Juglans; species Juglans regia. The sequence goes on along the minus strand of NC_049901.1, from coordinate 13,561,252 downwards.
TTGCTGCTTCGACGTACTAGAGAACTTCTGCTAGAGACTGGATTTCTAGATCGGGTTTTCTGGAAGAATCGGTTATTATCGTAAGGGGGTAGGCTCATTCTTTTGAGGCATGTGCTTTCGAGTATACCAATACATCTTCTTTCGGTAATTCAGATACCAAAAGCTATTCTAAAGAGATTAAATAGTATGTTTACTTCTTTTTTCTGGGAAAAGCAGGGTGGGAAAGGGAAGAGGAAGTGGAGAGCACAAAGAAAATGTGCGTGCCTGCAGTGGAGGAGGGAGGAGTGGGTGTGCATGAGTTAGGGGCGAGGTTCTTTCGGGCAAAGTATGTAAAACATGGTCATCTCGTTCTAAGTTTGGAGGGCAGGTCAAGATTGATGTTTTGGAGGAGTATTGTCGAAGGAATTCTTGGTTTGTTGGAAAATTCAAAATGGAAGGTGAGAGAAGGTAATGTGCCATTGTGGTATGATAAATTTATGGGTGACAGTTCTTTGCATGAAGCGGTGGAAAGGGTTGAAGAGCCTCACATTTGAATAAAGAAACTTGTGGTTCATGATGGCTCGAAAGTTGAAAGGTTGCAGGAGTTAGTAGGTGATCAGTTGGCGAGGGACGTAGTGGCCTCCGTGGGCGGTTTGAAAGAGGCTAAGGATTTTTTTATCTAGTTGCCGGACAAGAATGGTTTTTTTTTTTTCGACGAAGCAGGTGCGAGATTTTATTCGTGTTAAGATGCCAAAGTTTGAATGGGCGAAGTGGGTTTGGAATAGTTGGCTTGAGAAAAAATTCTCTATGCATCTGGAAAGCTGCTTTTAATTGCTTGAGTGTGGATGAACAGGTCCATAAATTGGGAATCCGATGGTTTCTTGTTGCAATTTGTATTTGGTGGGGCATGAGAAGGACTCAGAGCATATTCTAATTATTTTTGGAGTGCTATTGATCTATATAAGTATTCTAATTCCGTATCTCTCCCCTAAAGTACTCTAGTTGCTTAATTGAAATAAGAACTACAAAAAGTTATAATCTATTCTCCTAAAAAAACAGTAATAATAAGATATGGGAAAGACGAAGGATAAGAAAACCATGTGGTTCACTCGTGTGTATATATATATACGAGTAATGTTAGATACAAATTTCAAATAGATAAATTTCATACAAGTATTTTGTAAAAAAATAGATTTCACTAATAAAGAATAGTTTTTTTTATACTTTTTTAAGGTGGAGTTTACTTTTTTATAAGGACTTGTATGAAGCTTCTCTATTTAAAATTTGTACAAATAATTTCTCATATATCATCACGTATAATAGAAATAAATAAATGAATAGAATTCGGGAATGTTTCTGTACGCAGCATTTAAGACATATATACCTCCATTTTCAGCAATCGGGATCCCTACGGGTATATTCGTATCTGAAGAGTACTGGAGAGAATTTGAATTTGCGTCGTCATTCTTGTCAGTAGAGTTTTCTCGTCCAAGAAATTTATTGATCTGCTGCTCTTTCGACGAATCTGCATGTCCAATAATTTGCACATGTTCATGATATTTCTAACGTTGGAAACTCGATCGTACTAATTTGTTGGAAAAAGAACTAAAGTTAAAAGGACCGGAAAGTATTGGCTACTTTTTAATGTCTACTATTTATTTAGTTTTCTTGTCCTTGAAATTGTCAAAAGAAATCGTGAATATTATGTTATTCAGAATATTCAAAATACATTAATAATTACACAAAAAACATATATACAGGGAAGAAGTCATGATTATACATACAACTTAACTAGTCTTATAATTTTTGGGTCAATACTTAAAAAATACCTATTAGGTTTTATACTTTGACTTTAACTAATTTTCAATGAAAAGAATAAAAATGGTGTTGAAGCTCAACCCTCGCGATAAAAGCAATAAAACAGGGTGCGCATTCGTACCTAAATTAAGGAAAAAAAAAAAAAAAAAGTCTGCTCCCACCAATAAAAAATAGAGCACCATATAATATATATCGATCACTCCATACCTAGCAAAATATATAAAAAGGAACTAGCAAAATAGAACACAAAACAACTGTCTTCAAGACTTGACAATATATATATATATATATATATATATATATATATATATATATATATATAGCTTAATAGAAATAAATCTTAAGTTCAATAAAGTATTAATAAATTATACCCATACCATTTCTCTTGTGATCTTCCTCCTGCCTGAGATCATCAGCACCCTTTGGCTTCTGCTGTTGATCCAGATCAAACGGTGAACTTGCTGCATGTATTGGAGTACTGTTTGAGCTCATCTTTGTAGTTGTGGGGACGGGATCTCTGTCTCTTGCTTCTCTTCCGATGTTGTCCCCTCGAAGAACACTAGTACCCTTGCGTTGCTGATCCTCCGGTGGATGAATAGGGTTATACGTAGTAATGCTAGTACCGTCTTTGCCTTTAATTTCGCCACTAATGTTGTCTTCCCGTCCCCCGACACCCTTTTTGATCTGCTGCTCTGGATCGAGAAGTTGACTCCTATTCACTCTAATAATTTGTGTGAGAATTTAGTAAAAATGTTTTTCTAAATTTAGGGTGTGTTTTTAGTTGGAAGACGGTGCTGCGTAATGAGCATTACAGGTTAGAATAGGCTTACGCATTGATCTGTATGTTTAAGATTCTCCACTAACTTTGACAGAACGAAAAGAACCACATTCGAAGGAGTTCTTGGTCTAGTCAAGGATATATTAATAAATCCGAATCACTTTGAAGAATAAAGGGAACAGAGGGATAAAGCCCTTGGTCTAGTCGAGATCATATGTATATAAAAACCTCCCATGAATTGTGATAGTCTTGTCTTGACTCTTGAGAAAGCATCTATGGAAAATCCGTATCCGACACTACGTAATAATTTCTGCTGTCATATGTAGGGAGAAATTTGTACTATATATAGAGCTACGTAATAAATTCATGCCATATATCAACCTAATTCTATTAGTATACAACTCGAGTTAATTTTGATGTCACATCTCACGTCCCGTATAAAATAATTTAAAAAAAAAAAACTTATAAATGATACAAAAACTAAAGGGAACCATACTACATAAAATTAGGAATTTGAAAAAAACACAAAAATAAAAAATAAAGCTTAAAATAATTAAAAACATAAATATTCTAAAACAATACAAAAAGGTCTATTGGGGGTTAAATCAACGCCTATAATTTAGCCCGGAAATAAAGCCGAAAATCAAGCCAAGAGATAATAAGGCTAAGAAAAAATATGGTAAGTTAACTCAGATTCCTAAAAAGAAAGAGTTAGACTCCTTAAATGAAAGAAACTTAGACTCTTAAAAAAAAGGGGTTCACAAAACAAGTTAGACTCAATCACTTCAAGGAAATAGACATCTATATAAATAGGAGATTCCCACAAATATGATAGGCTCCCTACGTATAGACTCTACACACAATGACTCCAAAGAATCTTCTCTCAAGGGAGGCATCGTCTTCAACCTCCTGAAATCCTAAATTTCTCCATTGTATTGTGAGATATGTGAGACCATGAGAGATTGTAAAGTCGCCCATTATAGTGGATTTCACCTCCCAAACAACTTATGGACTTAGTCATTACGCCGAACTACGTAAATCTTTATGTCTCTCTTTTATTTATTTTTATTTGCTTATTTGTTACTTATTTTCATGCATGAACACGAAGAACACTGTATGAAAGCTCGCATCACCATCGTGCGCTAAAAAAAAAATTTCCCCCCTTCCTGGCAATGGTGCAATTTTTGGCATTAACAGGTTGGATTCAAAGTCTTGAATAAATAGAAGTAAAATTAAGGAGGGAGGGGAACTGCCATGGTAGGTGGGCCTCCTTAAGGAGGGATGGAGGCCCGAGGGTGATTACCTTTGGCAACGTTGCCACTAAACATGCAGGCAACAATATTGGAGATTCTCCACCCCTTTGTGGAGAGGTGATGGAAAGAAGGGAGGTCCCAAAATGGTGCGAGGTTGCCATGCCACTCATGACCAGTGGAGCAAAACCCCCTCTACTGTCTACAGAAGACGGTTGAGGCAACTAATGTCTTCAACTAGATCCAACTAAAACGAGATGTGAGTGGCGAACTGGTCACTCCCCTCCATTGATTTGCCACCTAAAAAGGGTGGGGGACCTTTGATGCTGCCCCATTTAGTGGTGTAGTTGGAGGTACCCCTCATTGAGTTCAGGGAGAGATGCCCTCCCCCTCCCAATTCTTTTAATTTATCTTTTATCTTATTGTAGTTTTTGAAATTTTTTCTTTTTTCTTGTTTACCAAATTTTATGGTTTTTAATAGGATTGTACAAAAACTGATCACACCGGCCGTCACCGACACGAACCGATCGCTAGAATTCGGAATTGACCGAAACCGACAGAGAACTGGTCGGCCGGAGATTAAAAAAAAAAAAAAATCGGTTCGGTCCCAGTTTGAACTAGTCGATTATGTGTGTATGTGTGTGTGTGTATATATTATACGTATAGAAAATGATGTTGATTCACACACAGCCCCTTCCCCTCCCTCTTCTTCTTCTTTCTTTAGAATCTCTCTCCTCTCTCACGCGCAGCCCTGGTACGCCACAGCCCTCCCTTCCCCTCCCCTCCTCATTCACAGCACCATTGACAGGAAACCGAACAACCAATATGAATTACGCCAACAACGAGGTGGCCAATTTGCTCCACCCATAATCCGCTGGTTCAACTAGTTCAAACATTTGAAAAATATGTCGGTGCGGTGTTGGTTTTGGATTGAAACCGTACCGATGACATCGACTTTCACCCCTAGTTTTTAATGTGTCTTTATTGTCTTTTTTTTTTCATTTTTAATTTTGTTGAAGCTTTAATTTTTTTTTAATGATTTTTTAAATACGTTTTTCTTATACATGGCCTGTTATGCAACATTTTTAGTGGTCGCCCCAGCTGTCATGCATCCTCTTTTTTCCCTCTTCATAGTTCAGAGTTGCTCCCAGCTTTCTTTTGGGACTCCTCGTCTCCCTGTCTAATGCGATATTGGTCTGTCCCAATTTCAAGTCCCACATTCCTCCGTCTTAATACTTCGTTCTCCATTTGCAAGGCTTCCATCTCTGACAATCACCCTTTCTAGCCTTTTGTCCATTTTCTTGAACCTCCTCTCCATCTCGTCTCTCGTTTGCTTCCTCGTTGCGACTACATTGTGATCGTGAACTGTCTAGGAGCATGTAGCAGTAAGCATACTGTAATAATCGAATCCCACAAACGATGCCAACTGTTGAAGCAAATTTCGATACACCTATTGCCACAATGCTACCCTTGCATGTAAAGAATGAACCTTGAACTCCCCGAGGGGTATCTCTAATGCCTAAGTTAGATTTTTTGTGTGTATCCTAAGAAAAGGAAATAAAAACTCCCATTTCCCAGGCTTAGCTCTCTATATATCATTGGGGATATGGCATGGTTCCCTTTCTTCCTGGGCCTCAGATCCTGTTGAGGCATGGTTGGCTGATTGGACATATCCTTGGGATTTATCTTGGTGGGCCGGCCTCGATTTTGGGGAGGAAGAGACCCCCGACCCAACTATCAGGCCTGGGGAGGGCTCTTATAGGCCCATGGTTCTTTGCTCGCCTGTTGGATGCAGTTACCCCTAATATTAGTATTTGGTGCTTCTAATAATGTGCTTGCTTTCCTTGGATTGTGTGTAAATCAAAGAAATTATGAGCTATTTGAATTTCTCTTTTGGGTAATATTTTCACCAGGAAAGAATGCAAGATAAGGAACGTTAGAGGCAAGCGTCATGAGTTGGCACATCAATCGAGTTGTTTTTAGGTTCATCATGATCAAAAGCGATTTTCCTCTTTCTAAGATTCCCTAGACACCATTGCTGATGAATTAAGTAGAAGAGAACCAAATTCTAATGTCGGGCCCTTGAAGAATAAAGCGAATTAATTATTGGTAATTATAAATGATAATGCTATTAAGAAAGGAATATAGCAAAAACCTGCCTCTCTTATTAAAACAAATAATTAACTAAATCAGAAATAACCCGCTGCGGTTAATTTGGCACCTAAACGAAGGAAAATAGAAGAGGAAAAAGAAAGAGTTTGCTCTCAACAATAAAAAATAGAACATATCATTCTATACCTAAAAACAAAAGGCTGGAAAAATGTATAATAAGATATATAATTTCTTGTCATAGACATGTTTGTTAAAAATCAAATTGAAAAAGGAACGAATTAACAGGTGTCTTCAAGACTTAACAAAAGCATAATCATTACCTAAACAAAACAGAATAAAAGTTCGTGGAGAAACGGAAAGGAATAAAAATTTCCTTTAATTTTTAATTTTTATTTTTTGAAGGAAAGCTTTCTTTATTGAATAAATGCCCTCAAAGAAGGGAATGGATACAGTTTGGATAGTCCTCAATGTTTACAACATCAAGATCTAGACTAGGGGCATTCTTGGCAAGCTCATGTGCAACTTTGTATGCATCTCTGGGAACATGTTGTACCATCTAGGTTCGGAATTGAGATAACGTTTTCCTAATATTATCACTAGTGATCAGTCCAACATTGCTCCAATTTTCATCATCTGAGTTCACTGCTTCCACCACCCTGAGAGCATCACCTTCCAAAATGATTCTTTTTAAGCCCAATCGAAGCAAAATTTAGCAGCTTGAAGAGCTACTAATTAATGTTTAACCTAAGTGAGCAACTGGACCTAGATATTTTTTTGCTCTAAGAGTTGCCTGGACTTTATCTTGCCAATCTCGAATTACTACTCCAATGCCTATTTTGCATAAGGTTTTGTCGATGGCAGCATCCCAGTTGGCTTTGAAGATATACCTTGATGGAGCAAACCATTGAATGAGGGGCTTTGGAGTAATGGTTGTTGAGGTGGTGCTTTTGTAAGTAGCCACTTTGAAGTCCTCCAGGTTCTTTTTAACTTGAGCCACCAAAGTACTTGGGTGAGCCAGATCTGCTCCAAAAACATGTTCATTCCTTCTCTCCCAAAGGTTCCAAGCTACCATGGCAAATTATTGAATTTCCTTTGTAGATAAGCTTGTGAAAATCATACTTTTCTGTAGTCTTCTGGAACATTGACCCCAAGCATCTTTAGCAAAGATACAACTCCAAAGTGAATGTTCTGCACTTTCTGGATTGGCTAGTTAGATGGGGCAGGTAGGATTGTCAACCACTTTCCTCTTGAACAGGTTCTCTTTGGTGGGGAGAGCTTCAAGGTAGGCTCCCCATAAGAATATTTTACCTGCATTTAGCAATCTTGAGTTCCTAGATTTTATCCCAAATTGATTTGCCATTAGAGGTGTTTGATGTTTGACCCTTCAACCTACACTAAATCTCTCCTTGTAGATGGTAAGCACTTCTAACTGCAAATTTTCCATTAGGAGTACATCTCCAAACTAGCTTGCCAAGTCTTCAACAACCATTAGTTGGGATCTTGATGATTTCCTCAGCTTCAAAGGTTGAGAGTGCAGATTTGATTAAAGCCTCTTTCCAATGGTTTGTGCCACTATCAATTAACTCCTTGACTTTGGCATCCTCATGTAGAATCTTGATTGGAGATTGGATTTTGTACGAGGTTGGGCATGGTATTCATCTATCTTTCCATATCCTCACTTGTTCCCCATTTCCTATTATTCATATTAATCCTTCTTCAAGTAGTGGCCTTGCTACTAGAATACTTCTCTAGATGAAAGAGGGATTTCTACTCAATTTGGCTTCAAGAAAGTCTCCTCTAGGGAAATATTTTGTTTTTAGGGTCCTTGCTGCCAAAGATTGTGGATTTTGCAAAATGTTCCGACCTTGTTTAGCAAGCATTGCCAAGTTAAAGTTCTCTAGGTCCTTGAATCCAATTCCTCCTGCTGATTTAGCCTTTCCCATCTATTTCCAACTGATCCAGTGAATTTTGTTTCTCTCTTCATTTTGGCCCCACCAAAGCTTTTGCATCACCTTGTTGATCTCTCCAAGTAGGCTCTTTAGTAGCTTAAAAACTCCCATGTTGTAAGTAGGGATGGCATGGATGACAAATTTGAGAAAAATCTATTTTCATGCTTGTGATAGGAATGTGAGCTTCCAATTGTTGATCTTACTTTCAATGTTATCCAAGATAATCTTGAAAGATTTGGATCTTGATTTGCCTACTATTAAGGGTAGGCCTAGATACTTCTCATATGATTGGGAAGATTGAATCCCAGGTGCTGCTATGATAATGTCCTTACTTTTTGCCTTGTGTAGCTGTTGAAGAAGAGGAATGTTTTTTCTTTGTTAAGCTTTTAACCAAAAGCTCTCTCGTATATCTCCAGTGTATGCATTAGCTTGCTCCATTCCAAAGGATTTGCTCTACAAAATAGGAGACTGTCATCCGCAAAAAAGAGATGGTTAATGTGTAATGATCCTCGAGCTAATGGAATTCCATTTATGACGCCTTAACTGTTTGTTGAGTTGAGTAATGAGCTTAGAGCTTGTGAGCAAAGAATGAAGAGATAGGGAGATAAAGAGTCTCCCTGTTTGATTCCACTTAAGGGTCTGAATTTTTTATGGGGGATTCCATTGATAAGGATGGAATATGAAATTGTTCTCACACATTTCATGATCAAATCAACCCATTTGACACTGTTTAGACGTCACATAAGTCACGTGGGGTGAAAGAAATTACTCTGCTAGGGTTTCTCTCTCGAAAGAGGAACTGGACCGATCTGCATAGCCATTCCGATATTCATTAGTGTTGAAATTTCTCCATCAGCCTCCATCTCTAGATGTAATCCGAGCCTTCATTCACAATCTATAGGGGCTGGTTTTTCAACTTGTCATCTCTAGCATGCGAACTCCATGACATGTGTTTCTCAGATTTGCAAAAGAGGAGGATTTCTGCAAAGCTTTCGCTCGAGAGGCTTGTGACATCGAAGGTATGTCCTATCGTCTATTCAAATGGTCTACTGATTTTTCTGAACAAAAGGAACCATCATTAGTCCCTGTGTGGGTATTTTTTCCTGGTTTGCCTCCCAATTTTGACCATAAAGCTTTCTTGCATAATCTTGTGTTGCCAATGGGGAAATACTTAGGTAGTGATAACAGCACAAGGTGTGCCACTCAGACAGATGGAGCAAGGGTATGTATTGAGATGGATGCATCGATGAAGCCAACTAAGGGTTTCTAGATTGGTATTCTGATGGCCCCTCTAAGTCGATACCAATCTGTGATTTATGAGACTCTGCCAGCATACTACCCCTGTTGCAATATGCAAGGGCATAATGCCAATACGTGTAAAAACGCAGAAGTAGATCATATAAATGGTGAGGAAGGAAAGAAGAAGGCGGTACATGGTGGGAGACGATGGGAGAAGAAAGGCCCTATGACAAGGGTAAAGGTGGTTGGAAACCTGATAATGAACCAAGAAAACAATGTGGTCCGTATAGAGGAACCCAAAATTGCAAATGATGTTGTTTTGGTTGGAGAAACAAGTGGGCACACTCTTCTAATGCTCCTCTAAATCCTTCAAATCCCAAATCATTGAGTCCACACTCTTCTAATGCTCCTCTAAATCTTTCCATTTGTTTGTATGGTCTCATAGCTCCCTCATGTTTTTCATTCTCATTAAGGATTTCATTGAAATCCCCCATACAAAGCTAGGCGATATGATCAGGTGGCTTGAGCATGTTAAGAAGCTTCCAGCTCTCATCCCTCTTGGTAGTTATAGGGTTACCATAGAACCCACTCATGCACCATTATGTGTTGTCTTGTTCATTTTCCACTAGTAACGTGATGTGGTTATAAGAGTAAGTGTCGAGATGGACCTGCAATTGTCCTTTCCACATGAATGCTAGACCCCCACTCCACCCTATACTTTCCACCACAAATTTGTGATCAAAATTAAGCTTATTCCTTATTCTTACTACATTGTCACTTCTACATTTTGTCTCCATCAAGAAGACAAAATTTGGGTGTTTTTCCTTCACCAAACGATAAAGTTCACGAACTATTCGAGGGTTCTCAAGTCCTCAACAGTGCCAACTTAAGAGATTCATAATGTCTAACGGGGCTGCTTAACAACCACCGCCATTTCTTTATGCTCATTTACTACAACAAGTGTGTTAACAGCCACAACCTATTTGTTCCCCCCTCCCCTTACCCCCTATTTCCTTTATCATGCCAGTGAATGGTAAATTGTGAATCTATAGGCAAAGTAATTCTGAGAGAGTGAATTCACTAGAAGCAATATTACCATCAAAATCCTGGATAACTACCTTTTGATCTGCTCCTAGAAGCGATAACCAAAAAAAAAAAAAAAACCATGGTCTTCCTTCCATGATCCGCTCCTGATCAGACACCTTTTGAAAATCTATTAGAAATTGGTTCTCCCCTACTTCTTTATAAGTGATCTAGCCTTCTATTTTCCACACCTGAGACATTGTGGATCTAAAGGCCTCCATGTTCACCCTTATGTCTACTAACATCATGAGCAAAATGCAATGTTTTCCTCGGGCAGACGACTCGGTTTGAACTTCCTCTGGCAACTGAATCACATGTTCTTCATCCTTTATTAGTTTAAGTCCTTCCCAAAGATTGGAAATGTTATCCTCAACCATTGTTATTTCTCTACAAAACGAGTCCTGAGAAATTGTAGTTCTCTACCTCGACAGAGAAAACTCACACCTCAATTTTAAGAGAGAGAGGAGGACTCATTTTCCTTTAATATATACTTGAAACAAACCAAAAACATAGAAATAAATAATAAACTTCTAGTCAAAATAAAGAAAAACATATGTAACTGTAATTATCCTTGTGGGTTTTCAATATTTTTGTTTCCTGTTGCTAAGTTAGCCTAGATCACTGAACAATGATGTACATGGAATTGTGTTTCAGAGGCACTCTCTCCTGGCCTATTGATCCTGAAGCTCTCGCTATGTCTTCAACTGAAATGATTTACATGTACAAGAGAACTACTATATCTACAAAGGCCCTTTACAAAAGTAAACTCACAAATTTATGTGGTTTAATGTCATATGTCAGATTTACTTTACAATATAAGGAATTTTACTATCTGACGTACCTCATGAAACCACGTCAATTTGTATGTTTAATTTTGTGAGACCCCTTTATGGATGAAATATTTCTCTTGTACAATCCTAGGATATCCATGTTGTTGGGTTTGTAGAGCCTAGTTCGTGACTTGAGTGGAGGCAAGTCGTAAGTTCACTCGACACAGTGCTCGAGCAAACTTTAGGCAAAAAGTTCACTCGAGGCTCACTTGTCATTTGGCTCAAGCGAAGATCAAATAGAAAGTTCGCTCGAGTATCGCTTGTCAATTGGCTTGAGCGAAGAACAGACAGAGAGTTCACTTGAGGTTCGCTCAACACTCGTTCGAGCGAATAACCCGTTATTTGTGAAATTAAAGTTTTCACCATATAATCCTATATATATGTTTAATATGAACAATATGGTCATTCTCAGCAATAGTATTTTGCCCCTACAGTGTATTTTGACATTCTTCAATAGAATAAAATCTTTTGCAGCTTCATGGATGTAGGCACGTTGCAGAACCACATAAATTTGTATCGTGTGTGATTGATTTCTTTTTTGCTTTACTTTTCTGTTCTCGTTTTCTGTTCTCATTTTTCGCAACAACTGGTATCAAGAGCCAATGTTCGAGTCTAAGGGAGAATGATGGCAGGAAAAGAAGTGAATGTATTTGGAATCAAGAAGTTTAACGGTACAGAATTTGGCTACTAGAGAATACAGATCGAGGACTATCTTAATGGGAAGGGACTCCATTTTCCTCTGTTGGGGAAGAAACCGGATAGTATGAAATATGCTTATTGGAATATATTAGATCGATAGGTTCTAGGGGTTATTCGACTAATCCTATCAAGATCAGTTGCACACAACGTTATCAAATAAAAGATCACAACGAATCTTATGGTGGTTTTGTCTGGTATGTATGAAAAATCATTGGCAAATAACAATGTGCATCTGATGAGAAAATCATTCATTATGAAGTTGATAGAAGGTACATCGGTTCCCCAACATCTGAATGAATATTATACTATCACCAATCAATTCTCGTCAGTCAAAATTGAGTTTGATGATATGATTCGGGCATTGATCATGTTGACATCATTGCCGAATAGTTGGGAGGTCATGAAAATGGTTGTGAGTAATTCTGCGGAGAAGTTAAAATTGAGATACGACGATATCTGATATTTGATCCTTGTTGAGGAGGTGCACAAAATAGATTCTGGTGAGACCTCGAGTTCGGATTCCACACTAAATGTCGATGCTCGGGGTAGAGGACATGATAATAACTCAAACAAGGGCAAATCAAAATCGAGAAATAGGGATAAGAACAAGTCAATATCTGGGCAGCAGAATACTTGTTGGAATTGTGGCAAGCCTGGCCACTTTAAGAGGAACTGCAAAAATGTTAAGAAGATAAAGAATGATGCTATAAATGTGGTAACTGAGGAAGTACCTGATGATTGGGTATTGGATTCAGGGGATTCCTTTCACACCTCTTCACACCAAGAAATCATGCATAACTATGTTGCTGGTGACTTCAATAAGGTGTACTTGGCTGACAGAGAAGCACTGAATGTACAGGGAGTGAGAGATGTGGACATTGTACTCCCAAACATAAATGTGTGGACTTTACAGAAACTCATACAAATTCCCGAGTTGAAGGAAAGTCTGATCTTTGTGGGACAACTTGATGATGTTAGTCATTCAATAGTTTTCTCAGGTGGCATGTGGAAGGTCACAAGAGGAGTGATGTTGTTGGCTCGTGGTCAAAAGACTGACACTCTGTACATGACATCGGGATTGAGGGACACAATTGCTACTACTGAAACTGAGAGTACTGCAAAGTTGTGGCAATGCAGGCTCAGCCACATGAGTCAGAAAGGCATGAAGGAACTACTTTCGAAAGGAAAGTTGCCAAAGCTGATGTTGGTTGATCTAGACATGTGTGAGAGTTACATTCTGGGGAAACAGAAAAATGTCAATTTCTTGAGGGGCGGTAGAGCACCAGGTCAAGAAAGTTGGAACTAGTACACATGGATTTGTGGGGTCTTTCCACGGTCTCATCTCATGGAGGTTCTTGGTACTGCCTCACATTCATCGACGACTATGACCAAAAGGTATGGGTTTATTTATTGAAACCAAAATCTAATGTATTTGATACAAGGTGGCAATATACGACCTGTCAACCTAACACGAACACGACACGAAATTAGTAGGTTTGAGTTAGATGTTAACGGATTCGGATCAAAATAGGTTGACCTGTTAAGACACGATTCATTAACGGGTCACTAAAGGGTCAACCCGCTTAACCCGTTAGTGACCTGTTAAATTTTTTACTAAAAATTACAATTATATCCTTTTTTAACCTAAAAACAAAAGTACCCTAACCCTATTTCGTATTTCCTAACTCTCTCTCAGACTTTAACCCTATGTCAATTCTCAGTTGAGTCAGTTTTGACGAATCACAACCGCCTCCCACACTTCCTCTAGATTGTAATTTTGGTGTTTTTATATTTTGAATTGTAATTTTGGACTTATGTAGTTAGTTTTATATTTTTTGGAGATATTGTGATTTTAACTTTTATGTGAAATTATGTTAATCAAGTCAAGTGAATTATTTGGGTCAATTCAACCCATTTACATAAATGGGTTGAAACGGATCGAAATGGATCGTGTCGATATATTTTTAATTAATTCATAATGGGTCAAAACCTGTTGTGTCGTGTCAACCTATTATTTTAATGGGCCATGTTCGAGTTTAGAAATCTGACCCATTAAGCATAATGAGTCGTGTTCAGATTGACCCATATCGTATAATATAAACGACTTGACATAACACGAATACGACTCGTTAACACGATTTGTCACCCCTAAAATTTGATATATTCAACAAATGGAAAGCTCTAGTTGAACCATTTTTAAACTCAACTTATCCAGTTTTACAGACTCTAATACAAAATTTATTTAAAAAAAATATTATTCAAATTTGTTTATCTCCTTTATAAAAAATAACTGATCTCAAAAGATTCTTAAATATTCTCAAAATACTTCATAACCAAACATAGCCTTATTGCTAAATGGAGGATGGAGAATGGACATATATGGTAGATCATGGTTGGTAATTTGTAGCCAAGGGGGAGAGTGGATTATATAATATGCCTTTGTGGAGGTAGAGGGGAGAATGAAGGGAATGGGAGAAAGGTTCCTAATGTAGAGAGTGAGAGGTATAGAATATAGAGACGTGTGCTTCAGTCTAAAAACTCAGTTTTTACGAGATCCATATACAAACATGGATGACGTACACATCAAATCCACGAACTCCTATTAAGATGTAAAATATTTTTTACACGTGTACTGGTATTTTTTATTTTATATTTTACATTTCATTTGTATTTTACCTTAAATTTCATTTTTATTTCATCTGTATTTATTTTTTAGACACTTGGACATTTGGACAGTTTTGGCATTATTCAATACAAGAAGCTTTTAGTCTTTCATTCTTGATATGGTATCAGACGTTTTCTAAGGTTTTTCTTTTTTCTCTTGCTCATGGCGACGGCTGCTCCAAATTCCTCTTCTTCTCAAGATTCTGCAAGCCCTTTCTTCCTTCATCCCAGCGATAACTCAGGCGTTCTTCTGGTCACGCAAGTCTTGCTTGGAGACAACTATCACACTTGGTCTCGTTCAATGGTTATGGCCCTTTCTGTAAAAAAACAAGTTAGGGTTCGTAGCCGGTACGATTCTTAAACCATTTTCCGTTTATTCGCTTTTCTCTTCATGGTTACGCTGTAATAACATGGTCATTTCTTAGTTACTTAACTTGGTTTCTTCTAAAATCACTACTAGTGTATTGTACGTTACCACTGCTTTTGAGATTTGGACCGATTTAAAAGAAAGATTCTCTCAAAAGAATGGACCTCAGATTTTTTAGATCCATAAATCAATTTCGTCCTTATCGCAGGGACAACTCTCTATTAGTGCTTATTTCACTCGATTAAAGGCTCTTTGGGATGAATTGGTTAATTACAGACCAGTTCCTTTGTGTTCTTGTGGTGCTGTGAATATGTTGAATTCTTATGTTCAACAAGAGCATATTTTACAGTTCCTTATGGGACTTAATGAATATTTTGCTTTGGCTAGGGCTCAGATTTTGTTGATAGAGCTCTTGTTGCCGATTAATAAGGTTTTTTCTCTTGTTCTTCAAGAAGAGCAACAAAGAGAAATTTCTGATACTCCTCCTTATCTTGCTGATGCTCATGCTTTTGTTGCTAACTATGATACTTCAAGATCTGTAAAATCTTTTTCTAAAAAAGATCGACCAGTTTGTAAATATTGTGGATTAACTAGTCATGTTGTTGAGAAATGTTACAAATTATTTTTTTTTCCTCTTGGGTACAAGCAAAAGCCGCGGCTACAGTCCATGGCTAATCAAGTTATCCTCAGTGATAATTCTTCAGCAGCATCTCCATTCTCTTTGACTGAGTCCCAATATCAGCAATTGTTTTCTACGCTCAATCCATAGCATAAATATGATGATTCTAGCCATGTGGTGAATGTTGTAGCTTCTTCTTCTTCTCATTCTTTTTTTGGTATTGTCTCATCTAAACATTCTGTTTTTAGTTCCAATAGACATATTTCATTTAATCCTTCTAATACTAGTTGGATACTTGATACAAGGGCTACATACCATATGGTCTCCTCAATTGATTATTTTACATATGTCACTCATGTTCTAAACACTTCTGTCAGATTACCAAATGGTCAACGTGTTCCTGTTACACATATTGGCACTATACATCTTTTTGAACATCTTGTTCTTAAAGATGTTCTTTGTTTACCTACATTTACCTTTAAATTGATTTCAGTTAGTAAACTCACCAAATCTCTCACTTGTTGTCTTTTTTCTTCTGACCTTTGCTTAATTAAGGACCTAACCAACTCAAGGCTGATTAGAGTGGGTAGACAACAAGGAGGACTCTATATCTTGCGAAAACCAAGGACTTTTCTTAACCCTCAATTGCCATAATTTTTTCCCAATAAGCATTGTAATAACAATGGTACTTTGTTATCAAATGCTTATTTTGCTTCCTCTAAATGTTCATTGTTTCACCTTTAGCATAATCGATTAGGACATCCATCTGTTTCAAGAATGTCTTTCTTGAATAAAATTGTTCCTAATTTGATTATGTCTGATGACCCATGCATTGTTTGTCCATTAGCAAAACAAAGAAAGTTACCTTTTTTCAAATAATAATAACCTCTCTGAATCACCATTTGACCTTGTGCATTGTGATATTTGGGGTCCCTTTTCAGTCCCTACTGTTGAAGGTTACAGATTTTTTTTAACAATTGTTGATGATTGCACTAGGGCTACTTGGATTTATCTTTTCAAGCATAAGTTTGAAGTTTCTTCTTTAATTCAAACATTCTTTAAGATGATCAAAACTCGGTTTAGTACAAAGGTAATAAAAATAAAATCGTACTGATCATGATACTGAATTCTTTTTATCTTCATATCTTATCTCCAAAGGAGTCATTCACCAACATAGTTGTTTGAAACTCCACAATGAAACTCTATTGTGGAGAGGAAACACCAGCATATTCTAAATGTAGCTCTGGCATTATTGTTCCAATCCCATTTGCCTCTCAAATTTTGGGGTGATGTTGTTTTAATAGCTACCTATCTAATTAACAGATTACCTTCTGCTATCACCAAAAATAAATCCCCTATTGAAATTCTCTGTAATGTTTCCCCTTCATACGAACATTTGAGAAGTTTTGGTTGCTTATGCTTTGCCTGTACCTTACAAAGATCCAAAACCAAGTTTGATCCTAGAGCTAGAGTTTGTGTTTTTCTTGATTACCCTATTGGTACCAAGAGTTAAAAGTTGTATGATCTCAAGACAAATCAATTTTTTTTTCAAGACATATTATATTTCATGAGCATGTTTTCCCTTTTCATTCTTCTTATTCTGATTTGTCTTCTTATTCTCCATCAATTCCTCTTCCAATTCCCTCTCAATCTTCAACATTTGATATGTTTAATGTGCCTTAAATAGTACCTAGTGATTCTTCCCCTGTTTCTGAATCACATAACACTTTACCATCCCAAACTCTTGTAACAAATAATCCTTCACCTTTGCCACCAAGAAGATCCACTAGAATCCGAGGAGCTCCTGGTTATTTGCAGCATTACTATTGTAATTCCTCTACTACACACTCTAAATCAGTTTCTCCAACAAGTTATATCTCTCATTCTCTCCCTTCTTTAGTCAAATATGATATCTCCAATTTTGTTTCTTATGATCAATTGTCTTTTGGTCATAAATCATTTGCTTTTGCTATTTCTATTGATATTAAACCTGAGTTCTATCATCAAGCAGTCAAACACTCTCATTGGAGAGATGCTATGGCTATTGAGATTGCTGCTTTAGAACTTAATAATACCTGGACTGTTGTCAATCTACCTCTCGGTAAACAACCCATAGGCTGTAAATAGGTTTATAAGATCAAGTATCGTTCTGATGGTTCTGTGGAGAGGTACAAAGCAAGACTTGTGGCAAAAGGTTATACTCAAACAGAAGGTTTAGACAATTCTGAAACTTTTTCCCCTGTTGCGAAAATGACTACTATCAGAACTTTGTTAGCAATCGTTGTTGTTAAAAATTGGCATCTTATTCAACTTGATGTCAACAATATTTTTTTGCATGGTCATCTTTTGGAGGAAGTATACATGAAGTTACCTTTTGCTTTTCATATTAAATGGGGGTCACAAGTGTGCAAGCTGAATAAGTCTCTTATGGCCTCAAACAAGCCTCTCGACAGTGGTTCTCTAGATTTTCTACTACTTTTCTTGATTTGGGGTTTTTGCTGTCCAGATCTGATTATTCATGGTTTGGGTATCAAGAGTACTTCGGTATACTCAGAATATTTCACTACTATTTATTACATTATTATTACTTATCTCATACTTTTTACTATTATTCTTTATTTTTCACTACTATTCAATATTCTATTATTACTTTTTCACTACTATTCACAACTCTTCTCAACACTTCTCACTACCCAAACTTAAGTTGTTGGTCATTCTTTTATTGCTCTAATAGTCTATGTTGATGATATTTTGATAGCTAGTAGTGATTTGGAAGCTGTAAATTTTTTGAAATCCATACTTGATGCTAAATTCAAGCTCAAAGATCTTGATTCCCTCAAATATTTTCTTGGTTTAGAGGTGGCCAGATCACCCAGTGGCATTTCACTATGTCAACGAAAATATGCCCTTGAGATTTTACAAGATGCTGGTTTTTTAGTATGTAAACCAATATCTTTCCCTATGGAGCAAAATCTGAAGTTTAGTAAAGATGATGGTGACTTGTTGCCTGACCCTACAGTGTTTCGGAGGTTAATTGGTAGGCTTCTTTACCTTACCATTACAAGACCAAATATGTCTTACTCAATTCAGAAATTTAGTCAATTTATGAATCAACCTAGACTAACTCATCTGAATGCAGTTCACAGGATTATACAATATGTTAAAAGTGCTCCTAGTCTTAGTCTATTTTTTCCAGCTCATAATTCACTAACAATCAAGGCTTTTGCAGATTCAGACTGGGCTTCTTATCTTGATAGCAGAAGATCTGCCACTGGTTTCTGTGTTTTTCTTGGTGATTCATTGATCTCTTGGAAAACTAAGAAACAACAAACTGTTTCTCGCTCCTCAACTGAGGCTGAATATAGAACCATGGCATCCACTACTTGTGAAATAGTTTGACTTCTAACTCTTATATCTAATTTTCACGTTTCTCATTCTCATAGTGCTCAGCTTTTTTGTGACAGTCAAGCTACTTTAAACATCGCTGCCAATCCAATCTTTCATGAACGAACTAAACACATAGAGTTAGATTGTCATTTAATACGGGACAAAATACAAGCTGGAGTCATCGAAACATTTCATCTTTCTTCCCAGCATCAACTTGCAGATGTTCTTACTAAACCCCTTGGCTCTCAACAATTTCAATTTTTAATCACCAAGATCAGAGTTCATTCCGTTTACTCTCCATCTTAAAGGGGGGTATTAATATATAACATAGTTTTTACACATGTACTTGTATTTTTTATTTAATACTTTACATTTCATTTGTATTTCATCTCTATTGTTTTTTAGGCTGATTTATTTAGCTTAGTATAAGTACTTGTATTAGTTTTATTTTTCGACAGTTGGACATTTGGACAGTTGGACAGTTTCGGCATTATTCAATACAAGAGGCTTCTAATCTTTCATTCTTGATAACTCCACACCCAGATTTTCTTCTCCACTGACACACAGCCATGTTTTTCATATGACAGACAGATGCAATATTCAGATCAATTTAGTTGGAAAAAGAAGCAGCTATAAGAGTTTTACACACTGAAGCATTGAGCTGTATATTGAATATAAAAAACATGAAGCACCCCTAAACTTCATAACTGATTAAACTATCATGATATAAGAAGATTGAGCAAACTGAATCAAGGACGTTTTACAAGCCTCTGAATCTGCACTGCTATTTTTACATTACCTGTTCAACGAATATCACACCGTATACAACTTATCTCCTTCAATAGCTGCATAACATGATCCACCACTACTAGCTCTTCATATTTTTATTTACAAAATGGAGCAGAACTTTTGGCAACGCTGGCAGAAAGATTTTGTACCCAGAATCAGAATTTTGTTTTAGTGAATGCACAATCTAACAAAAATTAAGAAAATTAGATAATACTATCTTTGGAATATACCAACTTGAGGCTTCGGAACTGTTTGTGGAGTGATGTTGGGTATCCCTAGAATGAAGAAATAATATATATCAAATGAATAAAATATTAGCTAGATATATAAATAAGAAAATAAATAAACTATAAATTAGGACTTTGGAATATACCATCTTTAGGCATGGGAACTGCATGCGAAGTGTTGACGTTGGGTATCATTAGAATGAAGAAATAATATCGAATGAATAAAATATCAAAAATAAAAATAAGCAAATAAATAAACTATAAATTAGGTTTTTGGAGTGCTATACCACCTTGAGGCTTCGGAATAAGACCCTTTGAAAGGAAAACGGGACACTCAAAGCAGCCACCAACGAGCCAAAAATGAAGCGGAACCAAGCAACAGGGAACATCTGGGATCCAAGAACATAGGAGAAGGAGGAAATGCAGAGGAAGAAATAAAAACATGTAGGATGAGCTGCGTAACCTCAAAGGGAAGTACAAAGAGCTGGCGAGGAAGATGGGCACATCGTCATCGGTAGACCAATTGCTCACCAGCACAGGCCTCCCATACAATGAGGAGGTGATGGTCATGCCCCTACCACCAATGTTCTGGGGTGCCCCTCATGGACATGTACGATGAGACTAGAGATCCCTTCGAACACTTGAAAACCTTCAGAGCTCACATGACTCTGCATGGTTTCCTGGGAGAAGTAGCTTGCAAGGCCTTCCCACTAACTTTGATGGGGCTAGAAAGAGTATGGTTCGGGTTTTTGGCACCCAGTTCCATAGACAATTTCGAGGAGCTGGCTCGTCTATTCCACACAGTTTATGGCGAGCCGGAGAAGGAGACACCACGCAACATTCCTCCTCACCATCAAGCAAGGGGAAGACGAGAGCCTAAAGGCATACCTATCCAAGTTTAACAAGGAATAGATACTACGGATGACTAGAACGAGAAGATAACTCAGGCGACCCTCTTAGGAGAAGTGTGGCCCAGATCCCAATTAATGGCAAAGTTGGCATGAAAAAATCCCTCCACCTTATGAGAATTCATGGACCAAGTTGACAACTATATCAATGCTAAAGATACGCTTTAGGCCTTAACGAAGCCGATGAGGAGAGAACTAGAACAGGCAAAGAAAAAGGCTAAGGCGCCGACCAGAGGCAAGGCTCGCGAGAAGTCGGAGAAGGGTCCAAGCGACAAGAGGAGGGAAGAAGCCTTTACGAAAGCCCCGGGCCTTCAATTTGATTGGCTGGTACTCACCATCCAGAAAGATGACCACCAGCCAGCTTAAGAGGACAACTACAAGAGCGCCAGCCACCGTTATTGCACCTACCACCAGTCCCCACCCATAACACCAAAAATTACCTTTTCTTGAAAGAGAAAAAAAGCAGCCTGGGCAGTCGAGGCCGCGATACCCTCCCACTCAAAGGGTGGAGCGAGAATAAAGGAGGAGGTCATGGGAAAGAAGTACGAAGAGGATCAGAGAGTAGTTGCTCAAGGACCCCATTGCGATCACCCCGACACACCACATCAAGGAGGACCGCCGCTAAGGGAGATCAGAACCATCGCGGGAGGCTTCGTTGGTGGAGGCGCAAACTCATCCAGGCAAAAAGCACATGTCAAGCGGGCAAGATACTAAGAAGTGTATTCGACAGCCGCCCTGCCAAGTACAGAAGGAATGACCTAGTCCCAATCATTTCCTTTGGAAAGGACGACAAGGAAGGGGTCCTCTATCCGCACGACGATGCCTCGGTGATGACTATGTTGGTCGCCAACTTCACTACTCAGAGGATCCTTATCGACAATGACAACTCCCCAGACATCCTATTCCAGGAAGGCTTTACGTGAATGGGAATAGAAGCTTCCCAACTCCAACTAGCCCCCATGCCACTAAAGGGCTTCTACGGGGATATGGTCCAGCTAGTCGGAACCATCACACTATCTGTCTTGGCGAGCAATGCCCCTCCCCCCCAACGGCCTTTGTCATGTTCGATTTCCTGGTGGTAAAGGCCCCTTCATCCTACAATGCCATAATCGTCCAACCCACCCTCAACAACTTAAGGGCGATAACGTTGACCTACCACTTGAAAATGAAGTTCCCAACCACTGAGGGGGTAGGAGAAGTTCGAGGAGAACAAGTCCTAGTGTAGGAGTGTTGTGTACAAGAATTGAAGCCAAAGGGTCACACGTTGCACATGGTTCATGCCCACGAGACGCCGAGCGTTTACAGGAGCTTCACTATGAAAGAACCTTATGACTTGTAATTTACATTTCTGCATCAAAATGTAAATTCTATTAATGAGAATGTGGCTTTTCAGGAATAAAATCTAATCTCCACAACGTAATCTCCACCAACGTAATCTCCATCAACGTAATTTCCATCAATGTAAGCTCCGTCGACACGATCTCCACCAACGTGATCTCAATTGACATGATCTCCATTAGTGTATCTCCACTAACGAAATCTCCATCAATGAGTACTTACCTCCCCGCGAGGCACCAAAGGGATGAGTTACACCATGTTGTTCTCTCCTTCTCACGGTGGAGAGCAGGTCAGCCCTCGGCTGCCTGACACTTACCTTCCTTATGAGCGTCAACAGACGGGAGCGGGTCCAGTCCTAAACTTCCCTGTAACTTACCTCCCCGCGGGAGATGGAGGGTGAGATGAGCCTTAAGGCCAACTCACCCCTCCTGCAACACAAAGCGGGTCCAACCCCTCGGCTGCCCGACAACTTACCCTGATCTTTACCACGACAAAGAGTAGGATCAGCACTAGTCCGACCTAACATTTACATTTCCTATGATGTCAACAAGTGGAAGCAGGTCTACTCTCAAACTGCCCTGCGACTTACCCCACCCCCACACGGCAAAGAGCGGACCGGTTTCTCAGTCGTCCAACAAATTACCTCATTTGGAGACCAAAGGAGCAGGCTTGTCCTAAGGCATCCCGACCCCTCCCCTGGCATAAAGTGGGTTTAACCATTCGACTACCAGACACTACACCATCTCCAACAACGAGACGCCTAATGAACGGTGCTTTGGAATCCCTACCCAGCTTCCTCTCCACCAAACGAAACGCCAAGTGATTAACGATGCGCGTCTCTAGCAAAACAACTCAGGTTTGCAAATTCAGCACTCGTAGGTCGAGGATAGCTTAATCTAACTTGGCTATTTTGCCCAACGACACATTGGACTCAATGTATTAGAACCAAGTCCCACGGTGAATAGCGAACCACCTTCTTAGCCGTCCGACATACTACCTCCTTAGGAGAATTAAAGGGGCGAGCTAGACCTCTGACCCCTTCCCCAGTGGAAAATGGGTTTAGTCTTTAGACTGACAGGCATAACGCCATCTCCAACGACGGGACACCAGGCATATAAAGCCTTGGAATCCTCCCAAACTCCACCTGATAAGAAGCCAGAGTGGGACGACCCCTCAACAACGCGGCGACTCAACCCCCCTGGGGGGGAGAGTATAGAGAGTGCAGACCTATTCTCTCCACCACCCAATAAGTGTGTTGATAGCATAAGGGTGGTGCCTAGCTAGTTGGGTAAGCGCTGATAGGGTAGCCTAAGAGTATCCTCGGCATCAACACCTTCCATGTCAAGGCCTCGCGCTCCAATGTCTTCTGGTCCAGAGGAATTACTTACACTATCAATACCCTCTAATCACTTCGGGGATTCGAGGGCATGTGATCTCTCGCTCTTTCCAAACCCTCCAAGTAGCCGGGATTCCAAGCGTCACCACGCCTCCACACGTCACCACGCCTCCACAGACTTATCAACCTATGAGACTGATGAGAAAATCGAGGAAGCCGAGTACCATGTCTCCATAGACTCGCCTCTTCCCTTGCCTCAATTAAGAGGCTGACGGGAAGACCATGGGAGTCTAGCATCATGTCCCCACGGACTTGTCCCACCCCTTACCCTGGTCTACAACGCCGACAAGTAAGGCCGCGAGATAAGAATCGCATCCCCACCCTGCCCCCTGGACGTGATTTATCCCTTGCATTGGGCCCACCAAGCCGAAGGGAAAAATTAAAGGGAAATAGAACATTTAAAAAAAACAGAGAGAAAGAGAGCAAATTACCAAGAAAAAAGAAAGAGATTTTTATTGTTAAGTTACAAGTATACAAGCAGATAATGTGTCTAAACGTTACAAACAGAGCGACATGAACAAGGACTAATGTTGGGTGTTAGAGTCAAGTCTCACTCAAGAATGTTGGGGTCTGGTGCTGGCGCGTTATGATCAAGGTCAGGGGCGTCAGAGTCAGGATGGAAGGCGTCCGAAATCAAGTCTCTACCCAAGGTACAGCCATGCTCAAGAATGTCAAGGTTTAGAGGGAGTTCACAGGGGTCGAGGGCTTTTAAGTGTGCCTCTAGGGCTCCTGAGTCTGCCTGAGAGTTCTCCAGAACATAGTCCCGCATCCTCTTGAGACCTTCAATGTATCCATATGGCCAAGCCTGGTCATGAACGAACACGACTGACCTAGCTACCCTTCTAAGTGGGGAAGGACGTCCTCAACTTAAGACAGGTCGCTCCGTAGATCTTCGATGACGACTTCTTGGGCCGCCAGCCTCTTCTCAACTTTGTTTAAATTGTCGAACGCCTGGTCGGCCCTTCCCTTCTATTGGTTGGCGGTGGCTTGGGTGACTGCCAATGAGTCCTCCTGTCCTTTCAAGGCTTCAGAAAAGGATTGCTCCCAAGATTCTTTTACACAATCTAAGAACCCATCATACTCAACCCACATTTGTTGAAAGTGAAAAGGAGAGGGACCATATGCTATTGACATGCTTGATAAGGAGATCACCATTGGCGCATGATCCGATGTCGTGCGAGGTAAATAACGCATAGAAGATTCCGAGTAACAAAGCAAAAAATTATTATTCATTAGCATACGATCCAACCAAGCCCAGCTTCTAGATAATCATTGCTGACCATTACACCAAGATAGACTCCTCCCCAGGAACTTCATTTCAATCAATCGGCAAGTCTGAATCCATGAATTAAAGTCATTTAGAGCCTGCAAAGAGCAAGGCCTTCCACCTCCCCTCTCATTATCATTAGAAATGAAATTAAAATCACCATTCACCAGCCAAGGGATACTCGACCCCCCATCCCTCTCCAGGTCCTCCCAAAGTCTCTGGCATTGTGCGTATGTACATTTTGCATAAACAAATGATATTTTGAATTCTTTTTGACCATCTGAGACCATAACTGTAATGTGTTGATCACTCATTGATAAAACTGTCACTCCTACCTCTGAAATCCAAAACAACCATAGCTTATCGTCCACCGTTTCATTCGAGAGGCACCCTTCCAACGAAAGACTACGTTTGATAGCTACCATGGAAACTTTACTTAAAAACGGTTCCTCTAAAGCAAAAACTTTTGGCTTATATCTCATTACAATTTTCTTCAATCTATTTCTTGACGTTCCAACCCCCAGACATCCAAAAAATTATTGGACTGATCATAGATTAAATTTAGAGGAACGGGTCACCACCCTCTTCGAACTTCTGACCTTCACCAACTTATCCTCTGATATATTCTTCTTTTTGTTAGACACTTCTGAGTCTGAAAACACCTCTTTACAGACCTCTTCTTTTTCCTCCCCAGGCTCGCTATCTAAAATACTGACCATCTTATCATCTTCCATTGCCAAAACAAAGTTCTCTTCCTTTGACTAAGATTCATCAAACATTACAGAGTCTTCTTAAATATGGTTATCAACCAGTGGAATCGATTCTTCAGTCCTCTCATGCATCTCCTCCTGTTGTTCCACATATTTTAATCTAAGACCCTCATTCTTTGTTCCATCAGCAATGGCTCTGACCTCAAATACATTATCTCCCTGATCTACAGCTACTGGATGAGTCACTGGTAACTCTATTTCATCCTTTGTCACCTTCACACAGTCAACAAAGGTCAAAGCCACCACCTCATTCTCTACATCACTTTCAGGACTTACAACCACTCTATTCAGATTTAAATCATCTGACCCACCCAGCATCGAAACCTCCGTCCGTTCTTCAGTCTCTCCATTAGACTCCACTAACTCCTTATCATTCTTCTTCACCACCCCATATTCTTTTCTCATTAACGGCTTCTCCTTATCTCTACACAATTTCTTGTTTCTGCAAGTTTTTTCATTGTGACCCTGTCGTTTACACCAAATACAATAAGCCAGGAGTGTTTCATAAATCACTTCTTGACGATAACTGGAAGGACTCGTCGGCACCCCAATCCAGAATGAAGTAATAGGTTTTTTTGCCGCATCCAACTCTAAACAAACCCTAGCACCATCCGTTCTTGTTGCGCATCGCTTAGAATTATCACTACAAATAAAACTTTCCAATGGGCGTTGTTAGAATGCGTAAAATAGATGACTGATAAAAGTTTGGGGCTAGACTAGGTAGGAGAACCCAAACCGGCACCACAGAAGGCTCCTCTTCTTCAATAAAATCCGGAGACCAGTGAAACGACTTGTATTGAATACCATTAATGTCGCAAATCTCACGCAAGAATGCCTTATTGAAATCCTCTTCCGAGGTGAGATGTATGAAAACGTTTCGATGCAATCTCATGGCCGAGACTATTGCCACCCCTGATAATCCCCATCTACTCTTTATGAACAATCAAATGACATCCAAAGACGGACGTTGCCTCAGGAATTTTAACACCAAAGAAAACCGAAATGGTTCCGCTGTCTTCTGAATCTCTTCTTTCGAAAACTGAAAATACATCTCCCCATCCATCATTTTTGGAGCTCTCATGGCTAAAGGAATCTCAAGGAGGGGCTGAGAATGGCCGATACCATATCTACAAACGATCGAGAATTGGTCTGCGGCAAAAGACCACCATGGGGTCTCACCGCTGCCATGCGGAAACGTGTTAAACCCTAGAAGGAAAATCGCCTCACGCAAACTCGCAACACGTCAAAAAGTGGCGTGTGTTTGCTCATCTTTGAGTTTATCTGCATTTTATTTTTATTTGTTATGTATTAATTTTGTATTTGTATTATTTACTAAGAGAAATAATATTTACAGTAGCATAGAATATATGCAAGTTTCCTGCACTTCTTTTGAAAAAAGTGAGTTGTAAAGATGATACATACACAAAAAAATTAATTTTTTAATAGTAGACCCCACTATTTTTTAAAAAGAAATGCGTGAGACTTACGCACTCCAAAACTATATTTAACAATACTCTTTTTTTAACCATATAGCCTAGCTACCATGTCAACATCTTGGTTTTTGATAGATTAATTAACATAAATCTAACAAAAGACCAGCTTATTGATAATTTAGCAAAAGCTCGTGAAGGGGGGACTATAAAAGTCCAAGAAGCAAAAGGATAATCATGCAACACTCAAGATGATGCTAATTAGTTTTGTATTTAACCTAAATATATAAAAATATCGTTAATAAAATAAACACGAAAATATCAATAAACTAATCAATCAATATATTATAAATCAGAATTAGTGATATACCGTTTTCGTTCCATCTGCCATTCACCGAAAATGTCGTAGGAATATCAACGTTCAAACTTTTACGTTGATCTGGTACCACCGATATGGTAACTTGAATGCTCACGTCAGGCCCAGGGGCAGCAGTTCCAGGAGTATTATTAATAGATGGGGTTTTGCCATCGACCCTGTCGGGATATTCATGTTGTGGTTCGTCTTTCTGTTGTGCTTTCGGCATATCTGCGTGTCCTAAGATGATATATAGCAGATGGTCATCTTTGTAATGAAACTTTTTTTTTTTTTTTGTTATCTCTTTTTTCTTTTTCATGAAACAAAATAAGCGTTTTCTTCCCATATTAATAATACAACATTAAATAAAAACAAACAGATCGAGGTAGTCCACAAAACAAAACAAAGATGAGAGATTTTTCAAGTAGAAAATTCTAACATAAAACTAGAAGAATTCGCTATATATAAATCGGTGTGTTAGCTAGGCTTTAGCACAGTACTAATGATGCCTTCACACTTGAGGAGCTCTCCTGCTAATTGTTAATTTGCAACATACCAGCATGCATATCCAAGCTAGACTAGTACTGCATGCACGGGGTCATCTCTAGATCAAAGGGGGGATGGGTAATTCGTTGAGAGTATTAAAAATTAGGAGTCCTGTTATAACAATGACTCGTTTGGATAGCGATCTCACCCAATCTCATTATATCTTATTTTATTAGCTTATCTTATTTCTTTCCTTAACATCACTAAAAAATAAATACTTTTTAATTTTCAATTTTCAATTTTTTCATTTAAGCATTATAATTTTTCCAAAACTATACTTGGATATGTTTCTGGGGTTGGGGTCGATACTTGGGTTGGGGTCGTTAGGTGGAGGATTATAAGGCATTCTAATGATTTGGGTATGTTTCTGGGGGTTGTTATTCAATTATAGAAATTAGGAACCTTTTTTTTTCGAAGTTAGTTTTTGTACTTCTGTATGTGTGTGTGTGTGTAGTTAGAAGGGATTTCCACTTCTAAGATTCTCCATTGCTGAAAAGTTGAGCAGAAAAGAACCAACTAATTGCATGAACCGTACGTGCAATTAGTTTGTGGGATTCAGATAGGAATATAGGCAGCTTGAACCGTGCTTTAGTACTCTAGAAGCCTTTAAGTAAAACTAATTGCATGCATTGATAATAAAGAGTTCTAGACAATGATTAATTACGATGAACCGATGATTAGCAGCATCTAGTACTCGTGGGGCCTGGCCTGGTAAGCAAAATGAAATGAATGCTGCTTCTAATTGTAACAATGGCGGAGGCAAGGGGTACTACTTACTGGCCACCACGCAGAATATAATATATTTCAGGAGAATTATTACTTTTAGCCACACTCAACTCATAAAATAACGTGATTTGATATATATATATATATATATATATATATATATATATATTATAGTATATCAGATTTAATAAATCATATAAAATCACATCATTTTATTAATTTATTTTTATATAATTTTTTTGTATATGTAACACTTCTCATATTTCAAACCTCCAACTTACCTTCCTTATAAAAAAAAACAAAATTTAAAAAATATTTGTGACCCAAATGATTCTTTATTGGAAAGGTTATACATCCTGTGATAAATACAAATGTATTAAATAAGATATTTTTCTTATTGTAAAGTTAAAAATAATAAAAATAAACTTATATGAGCTTATACGATGTTGAGCTTTAAAAAATACAAATTTATACAAGTTATATGCTTTGATTGTTGATCATAATCTCTCTCTCTTTTTTTTTTCCATAAATCGTTCATGTACTTAACATGAAACCAATTATATAGTAGAATAGGGCCAACCCTTCTCGAATAAAATGATTTATATATTTACAATTTTTTAATACTTGCGTCTAAGTCAAGCAGAATATAACCAGATATGTACGAAAGTGAACACTCGAATAAAGGTGGACGTGGGTCACTTAACAAATTTAGCGGATTTAATTAATTCTATGGTGGATTTAAAATTTTAAAGGTGGACGTGGCCCTCTTGCACTGATCAGAGTTAATTTTCTTTCAGAAGTTATCTTGTGTTCATTATTTTTTTTTTTCCTTTTAGAATCTTTATGTAATAGCATTCTAATGATCCGAGAATGATATCAAAGAAGGGGATAATGAACCAATCTTTTGATCCGGAATATATAATATATTCTGTTTTGATATGGTTTTTTTTTATATTTTTTTCCCCTTTCTGAATTATAAACATGACCATTAATTTGCTTGGTGAAAAGAGGCTTTATTATGAAGATAATCATAACTCAAAGTTGTTGATAAGTCACTGATCTAGAGAGCAAAATGACTTCTAGAAATGCTTCTTGATTCCTAGAGGGTGCATGCTGATTAATTGGGGCTTCGTTAATAGCTAGCACATGCAGCAGTACTAAAGATGCATTTCCTAGTTGTGAATTGGATTCTCGCGCTTTCGAGTTCTGAGAGAGAGAGAGAGAGAGGGGGGATGCGATCTTAGTTTAGATAGATAGATGAGATAAGATAAAATAAAATAATTTTAAATTAATTAAATAAAATATTATTTTTTAATATTATTATTATTATTTAAAATTTTAAAAATATTAAATTATTTATTATATTTTATATAAAAATTTAAAAAAATTATAATTATAAAATAAGATAAGTTAAGTGTGTTTATGTATTTAAAGTACGGGGTCGTGCCGCCGTAGAAATACTGCTAGCTTGAACCATGACAAAGATTCTAATAACTTATGAGTAAAATTAGCAAGACAATAACCACAACAATAATAATTCTCAAACTTCAAAAAATAAATTTAAAAATAATTTGTGATATAGCACAAACCTTTCAAGGGTTCTTTGGACAGATTAATGGACTTATTAACTATGAGTGTTTTTCTCCTTAAAGAAAATAGATTTTATTCAACCTAAAAAAAATATATATAGAATTTCTAAAATCTCTTTTCAAAGAATAACGCTTGAAAATGATATGCATTTTTAATAACATCAAATTATATATATTGCGATCAAATTGTTTTCAAATTAAAAATAAATATTTGAAAAGGTAATTTTTCCTATTTTTTAAAAAGAGTAGTGCTAGACTGCCGCCCAGCAATAAGGGCATGTCTCCTGGCACAAATTTGTTTTTTTATTTTTTATTTTTTTTTCTTTTCATATCTTTTTAACATATTTAAATATTTAAAAAAATATATCAATACACTAAAAGTCATTTTCTTAATTATTAAGTAAAAATTAAAAATTAAAAATATATGAACGGTCAAAATGAGGAAATAAATTCAGGCGGTATACTAGTATTTCTCTTTTAAAAAAGATGAACAGCAATCAATCTAGACTATCTGGTCATAATCAATCTAGATTATCTAGTCATAGCACAAAAGGAATAAAAAGAGTATTGGATATTAAGTTGAGATAAAAGTTAAAAATTAAATAAAATATTATTTTTAAATATTATTATTGTTTTAGAATTTGAAAAAGTAGAATTGTTTATTATATTTTGTGTGAAAAGTTAAAAAAAAATATAATAATGAAATAAGATGAGATAAAAGACTTCTTGTATTCAAAGAGGGTTGATATTTCAAATATGGCTTGAATTCATTTCATTTCATCAGATTTCGTCTCAACATCTAAATGTCATTTAAATATAAATAATTTTTCATTTTAAATTTTTTATTTTTTAAAATTTTTATCTAAATATTATCTAATTATTATAATCGTTTAAATTTTTAAATAAAATATAAAATATAATTTAACATTTTTAAATTATAAAACAACTCAAATTAATTCGTTATTATTTATAAATTTTATATCTCAACCATCTGTGACAAGGGATCGGACAGATCCGCCAACTTGAATGAGTCAACTCTCCAGAACCAAGATAGACAAGACGTGACATAACAAATGATTAATAGCAGGACATGTCAACAAGACAACATAATTAATACAGACTTAAAGAGAAAAAAAAATAGGAAAGTAATAGAATTACTATATTTTTATTATTTATTTATTATTTATAATGTATTTATTTATTTATTATTTTGTTTAAATATTTCTTTAACATATTTAATTATTAAGAAAAAAAATTAAAAAAATATATAATTTTATTAATATTCACTTCCTTAACTATTAAGTAAAATAAAAAATTAAAAAAAAATTAAATACAAAAAAAGTAGTAAATAAGTAATAAAAAGATAGTAACTCTATTATTTTCCAAGAAAAATATACATACCCATCTTTTTAGACGTCTTTTTGCATTCCTCTCCTTTGCTCCTTATTAGATTTTTTTTTTTTTTTTATAAGGCAGAACAAACTTTATTCATTCATGACAGAACATTACAATTTTGATATGAGATACACAGAATACAAGCTAACTGCTGCTTTTAAGGCTCCCAAATACACAAATTTATTTGTGACTTACATGATTTAGTCTATTGCTGTAACTCTTTACAGATAAATTTTTTGAGAGACAGCACTATGTCCTAAGACAGATATAACAAACCCCACATTATGTCCTAAGATAGAATTAAACAACCATACACTCTGTCTAAGACAGTAGAGGACACACTTTATGGATAAAAATCTAAGAGATTGTGTATTTTTTTTTTAACCTAAAACAATGGAAATAACAGAAAACGTAAAAGATACATAGAAAAATAGAGAATTACAGTTTGAAAAGCTGTAGATCCGCATTTTCAACCTTAGAGAAAATAAAAGAATGCAAACATCGAGACAGTGGTGGGACATGCTCCACTCTAGAAGTACGGCAGAACATCAAGTCTGAAGAAACTGATGGCCTTGGTCCTAGAAAAGCGCGCCACCGCAAAAACCCATATTAAATGAGTTTGGCAAAATTAAATGAGAAATTTATTATAATTTATACTATATGTTAATATATGATTTTTTATTTTTATTTAAATATACGTACATTAATATATAAATATATATTTAAATAAAAAATAATAATAAATTACATATTAGTATATAATATGAAGATGATAAATAATAATTCTCAAATTAAATACACATGCTTAATGTGATGGAGATGAAAGTTTTCTCAGGAATGAAAACCCTAGGTCAAAATCTCCTCCAAATTCGACTCCGATTGGAGTCGAAGCTATCGGAGTCAGAGTCGGGAAGTTAGAGGTGATTGCCAAAATACCCACAAAAAAACAAATCAATCCAAATGGCAAATGTAAATCTCTTATTGCCAAAATTTGTTAGAGACTCAGTGGCGATAGAAGCCCTAGAGACATGAGGTATAAGACAGAGGTGAAGTAGAGAAGTGGACATTAGATCCTACAAAGTGAAGTGAAGATGATGTCTCAACTCTCGAATTGGAACCTAGCAAAATCACCCATAGAAGTAAAAACCAAACCAAATCAAATAAAATCACCCACATCAATAAATTATATGCACAAATCAAGCTACAAAGAACTTGGCATGGGTCTGCTACTCTCTCACAAGATTAATGAAAAGAAAACAAGCAAGATATGCAAGAAAAGAATCAAGAAATCGAGCTGCTCTCCTAGCTCTGCCATGTCCATCTTGTGCCATTGATAAGATATTGCGAAGACCAAGATGTGAAGATAAAATGATACTTGTCTATGATTTCATGGCTCGTGGGGCTCTCCGCTATCATCTCTACAAAACAAAAGTCCCACCTCTTCCATGGAAGCGGTGCCTCCAGATTTGTATTGGTGCTGCCTGTGGGCTGGAGTATCTTCATTGTTGTGTGAAGAACACAATCATACCCTGTGACATAGAGTCAATGAACATCTTGTTAGATGATGGAGTGGCGTTACTCATGGAGGCGCTGGAGCCTAGAGGGGGAAGAGAGGAGAGGAAATGCATAAGTTAGGATTTTGTTCTTTGAAAGAGATGAATATATACTTTATTAAAAACGGCATCATTTTAGGTTTTCTTAAAAAATTGCAAAACATGAAATGGGGCTCGAACGCAAGTTTTCTGAGAATCAAAACCATGTCTCAACCATTAGGCCACTTGGCTATATGATGTTTATATTACAATATATAATATATAAGGTACAAATAGTCAGAGTTCAGAGCCCACATGGGCTCCGACTCCAACTAGTGGAGTTGGAGTCGGAGTTACTTCAACTTTGACTTTGAATTCTGAAAACTCCAACTCTGACTTTGAATTCTGAAAACTCTAACTCTATTGGAGTCGGAGCCTTGTCGAAGCTCGGACGGAGTAGAAGTATTGACAATTTTGCCCACCCCTAAAGAACATACACTCCTCTCCTCTCTGGCAGACTTGTAGTGTCACGCTTTATTTAGATGGACAAATAAGAACAAGTCCGATGTAATATACTGTTGATAATTGTAATCAGGAAAAATAGGGATATGCTCTCTTCGAGGGAGCTCCTCTATAGTAAGAAAATCATAGAGAAGAAAATAGAGAAAAAGGAAAAGAACTCTCTATATCATTCCAGATGGTTCTGACACACCTCCCAGTCCCAGCATAGTACATATACTGGCAGGCAACACTAACTGAAACAACAAACCTAAAGGGCATGGGCTACTTTAAAATAAAAGTCTAAAGACTCGTTTGGATAGTGAGATGAGATAAAATTTTTTGTAAATAATAGTAAGATAGTTTGTGAATAGTAATAAAATAGTTTGAGTTGAGTATTTTTTAAGTTTTGAAATTTGAGAGAGAAAAATTTGAATAAAAAATATTATAAGGTTAAAATATTATTAGAATATAGTTTTATAATTTTTTTTTTTAAGATTTGAAAAAGTTGAATTGTTTTTTATTTTTTATATGAAAGTTTGGGAAAGTTGTAATGATTAGTTTAAAAATGTTTGTATTTAAATTATGTTTGAGAAAGATATGAGATGAGATGAGATGAAATTAGAATTTTGGGATGAGATCTATTTTCAAACAAGCCCTAAGTCCTGATTTGGATGTTGATATGAGATGAAAAATTTATGAAAAGTAGTAAAATAATTTGTGAATAGTAGTGAAACTGTTTGAGTTATAATGTTTTATGAAGTTTTTGGAAATGAGAGAAAAAAATTAAATAAAAATATTATAAAGTTAAAATATTGTTAAAATATAATTTATAATTTTAATATTATTTTTATTTTGAGATTTGAAAAAGTTAAATTATTTTTTATATTTTTTTTAGAAGTTTGAAAAAATTGTAATGATTAGATTAAAAAATTAAGATTTAAAATTAAAAAATATTTATATTTAAATTGGGTTTAAATATTGAGATGAAATTATCTTATTATCCAAACGACGCCCAAAGCAAATAACAAATAAGTCCTTACATCAGTCCGGCCTATTGGAAAACGCTCCAGGCCCATGAGACTAGATAATGGAAAGATAGAGTCCATCGGGTCCAGCCCAGCTCACGCCATGTACAACAGTTTGATTCAGTTGAACTGATCTTGAGCTAAACGAGTACGCCGATCCTTCTTCTCCTCAGCATCTCGGTACTTCCTTCTCAGAGCCTTTCCTTAGGGCAAACCCTAGATTAACACCGTTACAGAACAGCACCGTTACACTCGCCCTGCCCACCACATTTGGAACAAGAAGAACAGGAGGAAAACGACGCCGCTTAGCGATCATGGCCTTCTCGTCTCGACTCTTGTCCAAATCGAAACAGGTAGTTCCTCATATCCCGATATGGATATTCCTGTACCTGTTTATTTGGATCGTAATCTGATTCTTTGACCTATCTAGAGCTCTCATTTTCGAGCCGGTCAGATTCGATTTGTTTCCTGTGGAGTTATATTTTGACTTCGTTTGGTTACTCTGGAAGTGAATTTTTCTATTGGAAGCCAAGCAAAATATTTTCTTTTAGATCTGAAATGATGAGTGATTTGGGATTATGTGGCTTATTTTCTTTTGGTCTCCTGCATTTCTAGGTTACACCACATTGAGTCAGGGTTTCCGTAATTTGTGATGATTTTGGGAATTGGAAATTATTTTTCAGGTGTTTGTTGTATGTGAAAATCTTTTTGCTTTTTCTTTTGAGTGCGTTGGATGTTAATTGTGGATCCGTCGGATAGTTAGAATTGAGTGGTTTGTTCTGGTGGCAAATGCTGTATGGTTGGGATTTTTATTTTAAACTGGAACTTTTATTTCATGTTTTGCTTGGTTGGTGTGAAATTTCTGTAATAGAGTGCAAGTTTTAGATAGAAGAAGTTTATGTTGGTCACTGGGTTTATTGGTGATGGTAATTCAAAGAATGTTATATTTTACCCAATTTCTTACCAACCAATAAAAACTTAAACAAATGGGTAAAAGAGGCAGCATGGCAACAATAATGTGGAGGGGGATTAATCTTTATGTAAGTTTTTGTTATCAGAACAAAAAAGGAAGCTTTTAATCTTACAACAAAAGGTGATGTAGAGGATGGTCGTATATGTGTTGATGCACGTGGGTGGGTGAGATTGATTCAATAGGAGATTTCAATGCTAAGTTTGGAAGCTTGATAAAGTGGCATAAGAAATAAAATATGTTTATGTAAACTGTTGTTTGATAGAAAATATATATTTTTTATAAGTAAAAATTTATTAATACCAATAGGTGTAGCCATGTACACTGAATGTATACAAGAGAAAAAACCTAGTTGGGGGTTTGATAGAAAATATTTAAGACAATGGTAACCACGATGTAGTGGGTTGAGATTTTAGTGAACCAACCTGACCTCCATTCTCTTGATAGGCAGTGTTTTACGGTACTTTGCCACATATTGAGAAGAATTAAATTTGTTCTTGTCGCAGTGTGTAGATTTTACTACTTCTGATGGCATTGGAATTTCAGAATTAGATCTATATATATGAGTGATGCACACATTTAAATATATGAATGATACATATATTTTTTCTTTTACTTATAAAAAAATCTTGAAATATATGAAATGTGTTTTTCATTTGATAAGTTTAAATATATGAAATATATGAATGACACAACATGGTGTGTGTGTGTGTGTGTGTGAGAGAGAGAGAGAGAGAGAGAGAGAGAGAGTAAATTTGTACGTATCTTTACTTTTATTAAGGATCTTATTGCGCAACCAGCTGACTTAGTATTCTCTACTTCTATTTTTGTTTCTTTTTCTTTTCCCCTTGAAACTACAGGTTTTTGGTAGCCAAACCACCTTGCAGCAGGCTCATGCTATTCCCACCCGCTTCTTTGCCAAACAAGCTGGTCCACCTGCTCTTAAGGGAGATGGTGAGTCAATATGAAGATTTCTCATTGTTTTGGTCAGTTAATGGTGCCTCAATTGCATTGTCCACATTCAACTAAAAGAGAGAAGAAAAGTGCAGTGCGTTAGATAGCTTTTCATCACTTGGCATGCACGTGCTACCGTATATGAAAATGCACATGCACGCATGCACTTGTCATTTACGTTTTTAAGTGTCAATGCCTGCTTATAACATATGTATTTTAGTCATACAGTACAAAGATAATGGATCTATGAATGTCACAAGTAGACTAATATCTAGAAGAATTTTTGCCATAGAAAGCTGAACCAGGATGTTATCTCCTACATCAAATATCTGCTTTTATCTAATATCCTCCAAGGTTGACTCTTTATGGGTAATGCTATAGGCCCATAGCGATTTCTTATCCCCTACCCCTTCTCCCCCTATCTAGCAAGATAGAAAATGTGTGATGATTGTCATCATGCATCAGTGATCCATAAACATCAAATTTTTCTGCAACTTTATATGCTTTTTATTTGTTTGGCGCTGAAATTTTACCTCTATACTATCTTTTATACTGACAAATAATTTAAATTTTGACCCTTACAGATATGTTGAAGGGCATCTTTTTTGAGGTTAAGAAGAAATTCGAGACAGCCTTAGGGATACTTCGAAAGGAGAAGATCACCATTGATCCGGAAGATCCAGCTGCGATTTCTCAGTACGCCAAGGTCATGAAGACGATAAGAGAAAAGTAAGTCTTTGATGTCTGGGTCCACATATCTGCTGCAGTTTCAATGTACAATGCTATGAACAAATGAATGCACGATACTATTATACAAGTGTTTATGTTGCTTTAGTAGTTCAGTTTCTGAGGAATAAAATATGAAAGGAGTGGCAAGTAAATGAAAAAGAAACCCGATAGAAAGGAAACTTCAAATTCTCTGGGGTCGGGGTGTGGGTGTCAAGGCAAACAATCGCATTGGAAAGGATTATGAGGCATCTAGTGGTGAAACCAATTTAAGAATGTTGACAAGATGAATCTATATATAGGTTAAAGGCTTAGACCCAGACATGAAGAGTTCCATTCCGGATAAGGAGTCACCCTGGATTACCAGATACATGGCTTTGGCTGGTGGGATTATGTATCCAGTGTTTACTCAGGTTGGGTCTGAAATTCTGAATAGCCCTGTCTTGGTAAGGTTCAATGTCATAAAAAAATGTTCTTTTGAACTGATATTAATTATATATGTATATACAATTAAACTTGTCTTAACAAGTAATTCCAAAAGCACCTACAAAATAATTTATTAATTAGGATAACGTTTTCCAGTCACAGAATTGGATGCCACACCTAACTTTTGCTCAAATTTCTTTCTGCAATTCCATCGCAGATGTCAGAACTTGCAAAAGTTTGATGAGATCCTAGGGATGTTTCCGATTAGTATGATCCATTTTCTTTCGAAGGATAATTTGAACTGCCCCACGCTTTATAGAGTAGCTTTTGTAGACTGTATCCTCTTGCATTTCTACTTGTTCTTTTTGTTTCCTATCCTGAAAAATAATGAAGGGAAATTACAATGTTGTGTCATCTGATTGGGCAGCCTTTAATGTTAACTTGTGAATTGGTCATGATGAAGCAGTTATACAATTTATTAAACATTATTGTCTCACACTTTGGAAATCACTAAGTCTTTGCCACTCACGCATGTACACACTCACTCACATTCATTAGTCCCAGGTAGATGTTTGTATCACAAGAATTTATATTTAAGCCTTCGGGCTACATTATAATTACTGAATCATGTGGTTTTGGAAGTCATACTTGAATGACTTACAAAACGTGAAGAATAAGTATATATTCTGTTTGATGAAATTTCTTTCTATCGTTCATCCTTTGTAATCAATATTTCATTCTAAGTTATTTTTCTGCTGTTATGTTTCCTGCAGGGCAGACCTGTTCTCAGAATCCCAAAGGATCCAGTTCACCATACAGACACGAACTCAAGATATTCCAGATGCTCGGACTTATCTGTTGACATTGAAGGAAATACGCATCAAGTATGTGCTAGTCTGTTGTTCAACTGGTTGCATTCTTTACTTTAGATATGATCAGTGTGCTAATTAATGTTGCAGCTGGAAATATCTTGTTGTAGGATTCTAACTGTTTAATTTCCTGTGCCACATGTTGTATATGCTCATGTATGTGAGTGCCTGTTTTTCTGCTGCAGGAGGGGTCTCACGGATGAACTTGGTGCAGAGGCAATGATGTTTGATGCACTGGAAAAAGTTGAAAAAGAACTTAAAAAGCCCCTCATGAGGAATGACAAGAAAGGGATGGCTCTTCTGATTGCAGAGTTTGATAAAATCAATAAGAAGTAAGTGCTATTTTAACCCATTGGGTTTCAAATGTTTTTCTTGGAGGGGCGCGCCAGTGGTGGGGTAATCAACCAGCTGAGTGTTAACCCTTAAATTTGAGTTATTTGCGTGGAAGGCTGTTTCATTTATCTAACAATAAGTAGTTTCTAGGTAAGTGCATGCTTTGGGGAGCTGTATGGTAAGGTTGTTTTACTTTTGATTAGCCCCTTACGATTATGTGGGCTCATCTGACTACCACACCTTTTTACGTGTTCCCACCGTTTTGATGGTTAAATAATAACAGTTACAAGTGCTCTGGTTCAAAGATGAGCCCTTGGACCATTGACATGTCTGCAATAGTTTGAGTCACTACTAGAAGCATGCTTGTGTGATTTTTAACAAAGCGAACGAAGTGCCAAGATATATATCATTTTACCTTTTCCAGCTAAATCAGTATCTTACACAAGATGTGAATCTATCAATGGTTCAAAAAAAGTACTTTGTCTAGTCTTCCAACTTATTTCTTATCTCTTTTTCCGTTGCCGGCAAGGGTAGAAAGAAGAATTGAGAGTTTATTTTGGAATTTTTTATGGGGTGGTAAAGGAGAAGAAAAAAAGTTCCATTTGGTTAGTTGGAAGAAGGTATGTCAACCGATTGATTGTGGTGGGTTGTGGATAAAAAACTTGAGATTGTTTAATAGAGCATTACCTGGGAAATGGCTTTGGAGATACCACTTGGAAAGAAATGCCTTATGGAGAAATGTTATTGATGTAAAATATGGTAGTTTGTGGGGAGGTTGGTGCTCAAAAGAGGTGCATATGGGGTGAGTTTGTGGAAGTTCATTAGGAAAGGATGGAGGGAATTTTCTAATCATATTAAATTAAAGGATTTTCCCTCTTTTCAGAATTGCAAGGGATCAAAATGCAGCTGTGGGATATTCTTTCTTTTGCCTTGACAATAATATTCAGTGAAATGTTAACTTTTTTAGGGATGTTAATGCCTGGGAAGTGGATGATGTTAAGCTTTTCTGGAAAGACCTTACAATTCAAAGTTGATGCTAGGTAGGGAGACAGCATGCTGTGGGTTCCTGCAGGAAATTCTAAGTTCTCAAATTCCTCTTTTTACAGCATATTAACCAGTCACTGGAACTGTGAATTCCCCTGGAAAAACAGATGGAAAGTGAAAGTTCCTCCCAAGGTCGCTTTTTTCTGTTGGGTGGTATCCCTGGGCAAAGGGTTGACAACTGAAAATCTTAGAAGGAAAGGTATGTACATTGCTGATTGGTGTGTCATGTGCAAGAAGGATGGAGAATCTGTTAATCATCTCTTTCTTCATTGTGAAGTGGCCAGGTTCTTGTGGAATGAGGTTTTGAATTGGTTTGTCTTCTTTGGGTAATGCCTAAGGAAGTGGTGGATTTATGGATTTATTGGTAGGGTGGAAGGGTAGCAAGAATACCGTTGATATTTGGAAGATGATTCCTTCTTGTCTCATGTGGTGTCTATGGCTTGAAAGGAATGGGAGATGCTTCGAATACAAAGAATGTTCATTAGGAGACCGTGGGGATTTTTTCTTTAGTACTTTGAGTTTGTGGGCTAAAACTTTTGTAATGGTTGATAATTTCCAGAATTTGTTTTTGATATCCTTTTGGTATTAGAAAGTAGTAGGTATTTCCTTTGTATACACCTTGTGTACTTGGGCTTATACCTATTCTTGGGAATAAAATCTCTTATTTACTTATCAAAACAAAAATTGAAGTGAATCTCAACATTGTGTTTGATGTTATAAAATTTGGTTACTTTAGAGAGGATGGACAGAGGAGAATCTGTTTAGAGGATGGGACCCAGTGGTCTTCCCATAATCTTATAGTCCTCCCATTCCCAACCCTCCATCTGCAGGCCTGAAGAAGTTTGTCTTTCACTGACCATATTCCTCTCCACACATAAGATGGGTTATGTCCGAGATTTGATGTCTGAAAATTTGTTTTAGGAAAGTATCTAGCCTTGAATATTTTATGAAGTAGGCTATCCTCATTCTGCATTATTCTCCACCCTTGTATTGGATTGGTTTTACGTGTAAGAAAAGTGGTGAGTCTATGGATCACCTATTATTGCATTGTGACGTAGCCATGAGTTTATGGAATGATATATTTGCGAGAGTGGGACTCATTTGGGTAATGCCAAGAAGGGTTGTTGACTTTTTGGCCAGTTGGCAAGGCATCCAGGGTAATTCTCAAATTGTTGCTATGTGGAAGATGATACCGACCTGCCTATGGTGGTGCATATGGATGGAGAGGAACGGTCGGAGCTTTGAGAATCATGAACGGACAATGGACGAGCTTAAAACCTTTTTTCTGCACACTTTATTCCATTGGTCGATTGTAATAGACTTTAATGGCATGAACGTACATGATTTTCTTGTATCCCTAGACAGTCATGCGTAGGTGTGGCTCTTGCATATGTCCCGTGTGCTTGGCTTCGCCTATTAGCAATAAAATTTCTTATTTACTGATAAAAAAAAAAAAATTATTGCATTTCCGTTATGGTTTTTTTGTTGCTTCTCTGGTTGACGTGTGATGCAGACTTCATGGCTTTGTTTTCATCCTTTCTCAATTATTCTTTCATTTTTCCAGGCTTGGAATCCGAAAGGAAGATTTGCCCAAGTATGAAGAGCAGTTAGAACTCAAAATTGCCAAGGCACAACTGGAGGAGTTGAAGAAAGATGCTCTTGAGGCAATGGAAACTCAAAAGAAGCGGTATGTTGTTAATGCTTGCTGACCATCTTGTTTTACCCACTTTACAGTTAATTTTTGGCAGACCATTCATAGTTTTCTAGATAACTGAGAGTTCAAAGACCTGGGATATTCCTGTGAATCCTGTGACCATTGATTCTGATAAATGGCTGTAGAAATGTGGTTCTGCAAACATAGATGTTTAACAAAGGAGATGTGTGCAAGAGAAATATTGTCTAGGTCTCTTGGGGGTCAAAAAATCGAAGTTCTAGCAATGCATTGATCTGATCTCTTTGTAGGTATTTTAACTATGAACAGATGTTTTTTTTTCTTTGATAAGTAATAAGAGATTTGATTAATGCAAGTAAATAGGCATAGCCCAAGTACATTGGAAGTATACAAGCGGAAACACCCAAATACA
The DNA here is from genome assembly GCF_001411555.2 of Juglans regia. Lineage (NCBI taxonomy): Eukaryota > Viridiplantae > Streptophyta > Magnoliopsida > Fagales > Juglandaceae > Juglans > Juglans regia. The sequence continues at coordinate 13,519,278 of NC_049901.1, read as the reverse complement.
AGCTAGGGACTACAAACTAGGAAAGGCTGAAAGGAAGAACAGAATAAAATAAAATCTTAGTGTATTCTTCATATATGTTCACATATGTAGTTATCTTCCTTACAAAAAAAAACATGTTTACATATGTTTTGGAAAACTTGATGTTGGAAAAGGACTGGGAGGATGGGGTTGAGACTAGTCCCTCTGGAGGTGGCATCATATTTATTAGTTTTGAAATTATTCAAATTCAGAGGCCAGTGACAATTTGAACTCAGACAAGGTGCAAAATCTTTGGTAGTGGTAGCAAAGATCCTGGCCACAAGGTTACTTTTCACTGTCTTAGCAATGGCCCACCTGTGATGTGGTTAAGTAGAATTAGTAGCAGTTAGTTTCTTTTTTTGAAAGAACTGGTAGTGGTTGTTAACCAGATTGATTCAGGTGCATTTTTTCCCTCTGCATGTTCGATATTTGACTGATTGTTTGGTTAAACACCGTTGACACTCCTTACCTTTACTGATTTGGAACTAATACTTTGTCTTGATTTTATTTCAGGGAGGAATTCAAGGATGAGGAAATGGTTGATGTCAAGTCTTTGGACATTCGGAACTTCATCTAAGATTGGAATTTGCTCCTGACTTGTCTGTTTGAGGTCAATAATTGTTTGGGCAGTTGAAACCAACATTTTTTGTTTGGAAAATGGAGGTTTGGGAGTACATCTCCTTTTATTTCCTTTCCTTGTCACTGTTGGATACCGTGATCTTTGATATCTGATCAGTGGATTCGAAATAAGTTGTGTAGGTAATTGCAAGATTGTGAGTCTCAAGATTTAAAATTACAGGATTTGGAAACCAGAAAATGTTGTGATTAAGAAAAAATATTTCAGGTGCACAACCATGTACGGGAACTCCAGAAAGCATTTCTGAAATCTCCTGCAGAAAACACTGGAGAAATTTGTTGCATTGGCAATTCATTGATACCCATTAGTTTAGGTTTCGAGTGTGGAAATCTATGCTTTTTTATGAGCTTGGAAGTTGTTTCCAAAACTACCAAAAGCTTGTAGTAGGTTTCTTATTCAAGGAAAATAATTTAAGAGGAAAAGTAATTCAATCATCGTCTCTCAGAATTGAAATTAGAAGACCGTTACAGCTAGATGGATAAATTTCCAATCTGGAGAACAGATCTTTTTTGTTAGGCAAACAGAGATCATCTTTCCGGTTATGATCTCCGAAATTTGGGATCCAATTTTTCTAAAAGAAAAGAGATAGATATTTGTAATTTAGAGTGTATAGGTCACGGGTACTTTCGTTTTTTTTAAGGGAAGTACGTGAGATTTACACACTCTAAAATTAGGACTGTATTTAGTATTACTCGAACTATTAATAACCACGTTAGTACATTACTGCATAAAAGTATTTATTAAATCCTGAGATACTACTCTACCAAAACACGAAGTCTAATTGCCCACGAGAACAAGAGGGTCTATCCTCCCCCTTTCTGTATAAGCAATCCATGACAAAATAGATCATTCTTGTGCCTTGATTTTCTCGGATTCAGTACAATTAGGATTTCTTCTTTTTGTTTGATTTGGAACCAAGTTCATCTTTACTTTGCTTTTTCCCCCACCTTTGCGACTTTCTTTCTTATTTCTATCGATAGATAAAATTTTATTAATCATACAAATAGGCAAGAGTCTTTAAGTATACAGAACATATATAAGAACATCACCTATAAGGCTATACATGCACTTAGGGTGTGACTTTCTTTTTAATTTTCATGCCCCTTAATTTCTAAACAAATGAGACCTTAATGAATTATAGGATGAGATGACATTCAAGATGGACAATTTTTGAGTTTTTGCTCTTCCAAAACTGATGTTGAGTGAAGGGGTGGGAAGAAGAAAGTTGGGAACAGAAGGGTACAGCTTAAACAATTAATATCATTGAATTATATCTCCCACTGTAAAACAAAAAAAATAAATAAATAATAAATAATAAAAAAAATCAATAAATAATATCTGGTTTAACTTTAATTGTTAACAGGAAGGAAAAATAAGTTGAAGTATAAAGTTTGAAATAATAATAATAATAAAAAAATTATCTGCACTTTATCAGCACGAGATTCTAGCCAACCATGGTCATGTTCTTTTGATCTTTAGCAAGATATTTGAGTAACATTTATCGAACCACTGCAAGTTTCTCTTCCATAAATATGATATATGCTTATTGTAATATAAATCATTGTGTGATATATTATATAGAGTATAATGTTATCATATCAATGTGATGAATATTTTTGTCTTCTATATATGAGTTCAATTTTAAATATTTCTTTCTCATACTTAATTTGTTTGTTATAGATAATGTCGAATCTTACAAAATTCAAATTTGTTGCCATCAATGTTTTTGGGAACAATTATTTATCATGGATGTTGAGATTCATCTTGATGAATAAATTTTGGAAATATTATTAAAAAAGGAAATGGAGCATCCCTGAAGGATCGTTCAAATTAAAAGCAATATTTTATTAAAAATTGAGTACCTCACAATAAAATATCCATTAATTATATGGGATAGCTTAAGGGGGTGATGCATGTACCATAAGACCGTGTTCCTCCCAAATTCTCATTATGATTGAATGCACCTGAAGTTCCACAATATTGTGCAAAGAAAAAAAAAAAACCACTAGAATATATTTGAAGTGAAATATATAACATATTTATGTCTTGAATGTGCCTCCTGCAGCAGCAATATCAAGTGTGAGAATTTACTAAGTTTTCTGAACTAACATATTCTTTATGCTGAACAAAATGAGTTGTTAATGAAAAACTACATGTCTAGACTCTAGTCCAACTGGTTCTACTCCATTCCCTAAAGCGAATGAAATCTCATTTCGTCATAATAAAGGAAATTGTGGTCATGGACATAGACATGTTAAAATAAAAACTTTCAAAATCAAGGAAAGCGTACTCAAAGGTTTTTTAGAAAAAAAAAATTGCTATATACTATCAGAAGTGGAACCACACTGGGATAAAGTAAGATGAAGACAAAAGATTGCAGAATAAGTCTCTAAAGAAATATTAATACAAATGTCACAAGTATGGTATGAAATAGAATTGGTCATGTATCTGCCATATGTGCAAATATTTGGAGAACTTATATCAAACATCTAATAAAGAGAAAGAAAAATAGGTCGAAATGAATTTTGTCAATCACAATGATCCAGAAAATCATCTAACTTATTTTGATAATCCAAATATGATGGTCCTAACTCATCTCGATACTTTTGGTTTATTGATAGATCCAAACGGAGATAATGATATTTTGATTAGTGATGCATATGATCATAATAATTAATTTTATTTCTTTATAATAATTACGTTATGTTTGAGTCGTCATTTTTTAATACATCCTGTTAAATTTTCTTTTACATTAATAAAGTTTTATACATATTTTTGTTTATAAGGATACATGAATTCTATTGATGCATTGATCAATTCCAAGATAATTGGTGAAATATGTATCTCTCATACAGTTGTACAACACACACAATTCTTAAAGATAAGAAATATTTTCAATATTTAACATTATATAGAGCTAATTTCAATACAGTATCTAGGTCATCGAACCTAATTGAAGGCTCTAGAAGAGCCGATATTATGTTATTAAAATGAACAAAATTTTGTATTGACAATGTTTTGTATTTTTTGAAGTCTAGAATATTTACTTGGTTTTAAAGATATTCGTCATAATGGTTATCATGTTGAAACCACCAATGAAGGCAGTGATGAATATCTTTACATTACAACAATAAATTTGGATCAGAAACTCATATTAGAACTCTCAGCTTTCTTTTCTGGGTTATATTATACAACATTAAAAACAATGGAATCACATGTTATAATGCACTAGAAGTGTTGATCTGATCCAAAGATCTTTATACTTTGGCATGATCGTCTTGGTCATCTGAGATAAACCATGATGCATCGAATAATTGAGAATTCATATGGGCATCCCTTAAAGAACCAGGAGATGCTTTTACCAAGTGATTATCCATGTGTAACATGTTCCAAATAAAAGCTAATTGTCAAATCATCGCCTTACAATGTAATTATCGAATCTCCATCATTTTTATAAAGAATCCATGAAGATATGTGTACTTATACATCCACCATGTGGGTCATTTAGATATTTTATGATTTTAATAGATGCATCAACTAGATGGCCACATGTTTGTCCACTCTCTACTTGAAATTTGTATTTGCTAGAATTCTTGCATAAATTATTATATTACGGGCTCAATTTTATGATTATTCAATTCAGTATATTCGATTGGATAATATAGGAGAATTTACATTTAAAACTTTTGATAATTATTGCATGTCAGTTGAGATTAATGCAGAACATCATGTTGCCCATACACATACTTAAAATGTTTAGTTGAGTAATTTATTAAATGTCTACAATTAATTGCTCTACCATTATTTTTGAAAATAAAACTCTCTCTCTCTCTCTTCTTGGGGATGTGTAATTTTGCATGCTACACCATTGATTCGAATAAAACCAACTGCTTATACTAAATAACCTTTGGTAAACCACCAAATATTTTTCCTCTTCGTACTTTTGTTTATCCTATGTTTGTTCCAATTGCACCTCCCCAGCATTCTAAGATGAGTCGTCAACATAGACTTGAAATTTATGATTGTTTTAATTCTCCCTCCATCATTAAATATATCGAGCTTTTAACTGAAAATATTTTTAAGGCACATTTTGAAGATTGCCATTTTGATGAAATAGTCTTCACATCATCAGAGGGAGTAAGGTTGTCAGAAGTACAAAAGAAAACATTGAACATTTTAACTCTATCTCGTCTTGATCCTCATAAAAATCAATGTGAACTAGAAGTTCAAATGATCATTTATTTGCAAACTATTGCAAATCAATTATCGGATGCCTTTGACAATAAGAAAATAGCGAAATCTCACATTGTGACTGCTAATACTCCAGCAAAGATCGATGCCTCCATAGGACAATCAAATAATATAGCAGCTAATAAGTCTAAGACACACCTGAAGTATGAAAGACTTATTGATGCAAAAGATAAGACTCCCTGGAAAAAAAAAAGTAAAAATAAAAGAAATCATCCTACTAAAGAGACCATACCCACAAAACATAAAATAATTATTTGATAATTCAGCTAAAGAAAAAAAGGTACCTGAAAATAATGAGATTATGATATATTATGTAAGTACAGGAGAATTATTTGATATAAATAAAATTATTTTCGACAACATATTTTCATTTAAAATTGCTCTTGATATTACCAAAAATGATGATGAAAATGAACCAAAAACCTTCAAAGAATTTCGACGTAGAAATGATTGACCAAAATGGAAAGAAATAATTCATGCAGAATTAATATCAATAGCAAAGCGTGAAGTATTTGAACATGTAGTCCAAACACCTAATGGTGTGATGCCTATTGGACATAAGTGGGTATTTGTATATAAACGTAACGAGAAAAATGAAATTGTAAAATACAAAATACAATTTGTTGCACTATGTTTCTCATATAAACTTTGTATTAAATATGATAAACATATTCTCATGCAGTGGATGCAATTATATTCAGATTTTTTATAAGCTTGGTAGTCATAGAAAGTTTGGATATGCATTTAATAGATGTGGTTAGTGCATATTTATATGGATCACTAAATAATGATACTTATATGAAAATCCTTGAAGAATATAAAATGTTTGAAGCATGTAATTCAAAATCCTGAAGTATTTATTTTATGAAACTACAAAGATCTTTATATAAATTAAAGCAATCCGAGCGCATGTGGTACAATCGTCTCAGTGAATGTTTAATAAAGAAAAAGGATTTGAAAATAATCTAATTTGCTCTTGTATTTTGATCAAAAAGTTAAATTCTGGATTTTCTATTGTAGCAATATATGTAGATGATTTAAATCTTATCGTAACTCTATAAGAACTCATGAAAAAATGAGTTTGAAATGAAGGACATTGAAAAAATAAAATTTTGTCATGGTATGCAAATTGAGCACTTTTCAAATAGAGTTCTTGTCCACCAGTCAACATATACAAAAAAAGTCATAAAGCATTTTACATGGAGAAAGCCTATCCTTTGAGTACTCCAATGGTTGTTCGATCATTTGATGTGAAAAAAGAGCCATTTCGCCCTCAAGAAAGTGGTGAAGAACTTATTGGTCCCGAAATACCATATTTACGTGTAATTGATATTTTGATGTATCTTTCAAATTGCACATGACTAGATATTGCATTTTCAGTTAACTTACTAGCAGGATACATTTATGCATCAGCTAGAAGACATTGGAATGGAGTCAAACATATTCAACACTATCTTCGTGAAATAGTTGACAAATGATTGTTCTATCCAAAAGAATCTAATTCTCAATTAATTGATTATGCAAACTCAAGTTACCATTCTTATCCGCATAAAAAAATATCACAAACAGACTACCTATTCACTTTGAGTGGTACAACTATTTTATAGAGAACTGTCAAGCAAACATTAGCTGCTACTATTTCCAATCACTCAAAGATTATTGCAATTCATTAAGCGAGCCAATAATGCATTTGGTTAAGATTAGTAATTCAACATATTCTGAAAAAGTGTGGTTTATCCACAATGAAAGATAACCCAATAATATTATACGAATATAATGTTGCTTGTATTACACAAATCATGGGAAGCTATATCAGAGGTGGTAGAACCAAGCATATCTCGCCAAAACTCTTTTATACACATGAGTTTCAAAAAAATGACGATATTGATATTAAGCAAATACTATCATTTGATAATTTGACGAATTTATTTGACGGTTTTGTTCACTACAACATTACCAACTGAAACATTTAAGAACTTGGTACAGAAAATTAGAATGGATCAACTCAATGATATTTTATTAGAAACAATTGAAGCTTTACATACTTTTGAAGGTGAGAAAATAAACAAACGGATTGTACTTTTTTTCTCCTTTTCTACTGCATTCCAAGGTACAAAAGAATATTATATAATTTTTCCTTCACCATTCATTTTATCCTATTGGGTTTTTCCTTGGCAAGGATTTAATTATGCATATTCTTTATTTATTGTCATCTAAGGAAAGTGTTATAAATATATACATGAACTTGTTACATGCCAATTTAGATTTCACCTTTTAGAATTCTACCACATTCATGTATCAACTCTTGAGATTCTTAAAATTCATGAATGTATCTCATTAATTCATGTATCATCCTTTCATATTCTTTATTCCTATAAAATGTTGTCGTGAGCATAATTCGTTTAACACAATAAACTCAAAGTAAATGATATTAAACTTCTTAAGAGCTATTCTTACATTGCAATCTTTCTATTTTCTTACTATTTCTTTCAAAAGTTTTATAACAATATTAATTAAAATTAATATTTATTTAAATTTTTTTAACTTAGATAAAGGACAGAATATCTATATCAGGGGCCAGTCTGTCTCGGATAGGTTTCTCCCTTCAGAAGACCCCCTGACCAGAAGTGTCTATTTGAAGTTCACGCTTGAACAAATCAAACACCTAGGGTTTTCATGGTCAATTGGGTTGTGTTGTTGTAACATCTTCTTTTTATATACTTTATCTTGGCTCAATGATGTATTTAACTTCAATCACTACTACCCCACTCTACACACAAATATAAATTCACAACCATGATTCCTCAACTTCATGCTCTCTAAGTCATTCAAACCACCATCAATAACATCATTCATCAAGTCACCCAGCTTTCACAAACCACACTATCGTCTAACACTCCCATTTCAACTAACCCAACTTCATGTATCATGAAGACTACCTGCAAATTGAGTATTTTTCAAATGAAGTTCTTGTCCATAAGTCAACATATACAGAAAAAGTCATGAAATACTTTTACATAAACAAAGCTCATTCTTTGAGTACTCCAATAGTTGTCTGATCATTTTAGGTGAAAAAAAAATCAAATGTCGCCCTCAAGAAGACAACGAAGAAATTATTGGTCTTGAAGTACCATATCTAAATGCAATTGATGCTTTGATGTATCTTGCAAATTGCAAACGACCAGATATTGCATTTTCAGTTAACTTACTAGTAAGATACAGTTCTGTACCAACTAGAAGGCATTGGAATGGGGACAAACATATTCTACACTAACTTCATGAAACAGTTGACATGTATTTGTTCTATCCAAAAGGATCCAATTCTCAATTAATTGGTTATTCAAACTTAAGTTACCTTTATGATCTACATAAAGGAAGATCATAAAGAGGACACCTTTTCACTTGGGTTGGTAATGCTATTTCATGGAGAATTATTAACTAAACATTAGTTGCTACTCCTTCTAACCACTCAGACATTATTGCAACTCATGAAGCAAGTCAGAAATGTATTTGGTTAAGATTAATAATTCAACAAATTCGAGAAAATTGTGGTTTAACCACAATCAAAGATAGACCAACAATATTATATTAAGATAATGTTGCTTGCATCACATATATCAAGGGAGGCTATATGAAAGGTGGTAGAACCAGCATATCTCTCCAAAGTTCTTTTATACACATGAGCTCCAGAAGAACGATGATATTGATGTTAAACAAATATGATTATGTGATAATTTGACATATTTATTCACTAAAGTATTACCAACTGCCACATTTAAGAAATTGGTATACAAAATTGGAATGGGTCAACACAATAATATTTGATCATAAATGATTGAAACTCTACATAGTTTTGAGGAGGAAATAATAATCAAAAGGATTGTACTTTTTTTTTTTTTCCTTCGCTAAGGTTTTTTTTCATTGAGTTTTCCTTTACAAGGTTTTAACGAGGCAATCCTACAAAATTCTAAAGTTAACAAGAATATTGTACTATTTTTTCTTCACCATTGACTTTTTCCCATCGGGTTTTTCTTTTGCAAGGTTTTAACGAAACATGTCCTTTGTGTATAATCATCCAAGTGGGAGTGTTCTAAATATATACATGAACTTGGTAAATGATCATTTAGATTCCACCTTTTAGAATTCTACCACATTATATATCAACTCTTGAGATTCTTAAAATTCATGAATGTATCTTATTAATTCATTTATCATCATTTCATATTTCTTATCCCTATAAAATTGTGTCTTAAGGATCATTTATATGACACAAAAAATTCAAAGTAAATGACATTTAACTCCTGAAGAGCTATTCTTATATTGCAATATTTCTATTCTCTTACTACTTGTCTTAAAAGTTTTACAACAATATTAATTAAAATTAATATTTATTTGAACAATTTTAATTTTGATAAAGGACATAATTGTATCAGGGGTCGAACTGTCTCGGATAGGTTTCTCTCATTTACATGACATACTCCCACGCTTTCTCATCTAAAACCCCTAAACTGGAAGTATCTGTTTAGAGATTACGCTCAAGCAGATCAAACACAAATCCTAGGGTTTTCATGGTCAAATGGCTTGTGTTGTTATAACCATTTCTTTTTTATATGATCATCTTGGCTCAAAAATATGTTCAACTTCAATCATTACTGCCTCTCTCTACACAAAAATTTACAACCCCAATTTCCTCAACTTCAAGCCCTGTAAGTCAACCAAACCACGACCAATCACATTATTCATCAATTCACCCTGCTTTCACAAACCTCTTTATCGCCTAAAACTCTCATTTCAAGTAACCCAACTTCATATATCTTCAAGACCCTCTACAAATTGAACACTTTTGAGATGGAGCTCATATTCATCAGTCAACATATACAGAAAAATTTCCGAATCATTTTTACATGGACAAAACTCATCCTTTGAGTACTCTAATGGTTGTCCAATCACTTGATGTGAAACAAGACCCTTTTCACCCTCAAGAAGACGATAAATAAATTCTTGATCCTAAAATACCATATTTAAGTGCAATTGATGTTTTGATGTATTTTTCAAATTGCACACAACCAAATATTACATTTTCAGTTAATTTACTAACAAGATATTGTTCTTCACCAACTAGATAGTATTGGAATAAGGGTCAAACATATTCTAAACTATCTTTGTGGAACAGTTGACATATGATTATTTTGTGCAAAATGATCCAATCCTCAATTAATTGATTATGCAGACTTATGTTACCTTTATGATCTGCATAAAGGAAAATCATAAATAGGATACCTATTCACTTGAGGTGATACTATTATTTCATGGAGATCTTTCAAGCAAACATCCACTCTGATATTATTGCAATTCATGAAGCAAGCCGAGAATTCATTTGGTTAAGATCAATATTTTAACACATTCGGAAAAAAGTATGGTTTATCCATAATCAGTGATAGTCTAACAATATTATATGAATATAATGTTGCTTATATCACATGAATAAGAGGCGGTTATATCAAAAGTGGTAGAACCATGCATATCTTACCAAACTTAATTATGTAGACTTTTGTTACCTTTATGATTTGCATAAAGGAAGATCACAAATGAGATACCTATTCAATTGATGTGATACTATTATTTCATGGAAATCTGTCAAGCATTCATCCACTCAGATATTATTGCAATTCATGAAACAAGCCGATAATGCATTTGGTTAAGATCAGTATTTCAACACATTCGAGAAAAACATGATTTATCCATAATTAAAGATAACCCAACAATATTATATGAAGATAATGCTGCTTATATCATACAAATAATGGGAGGCTATATCAAAAGTTGTAGAACCAAGCATATCTCACCAAACTTCTTTTATACACATAAGCTCCAAAAGAGCGGTCATATTGATGTTAAGCAAATACAATCATGTGATAATTTGAAAATTTTATTCTAATAAATATTACCAATTACAACATTTAATAAGTAGGTATACAAAATTAGAATGGGTCAACTCACGGATATTTTATAATAAATGATTAAAATCTACATACTTTTGAGTTGGAGAAAAGAATTCAAATTGAATGTACTTTTTTTTCTTAGCTAAGGTTTTCTCTCATTGAGTTTTCCTTCGAAGGGTTTTAACGAAGTAATCCTACAACATTCCATTGTACATAAGAAGATTGAACTATTTTTTCTTCACCTTTGGCTTTTTTCCATCAGATTTTTTCTAGGCAAGGTTTTAACGATACATGTTTTTTATGTATGGTTATTCAAGAAGGAGTATTATAAATATATGCATGAACTTGGCGGATGACCATTTAGATTCCACTTTTTAGAATTCCACCACATTCATGTATCAACAATTGAGATTCTTAAAATTTATGAATGTATCTCATTAATTTATGTATCACTCTTTCATATTCTTTATTTCTATAAAATTGTGTCTTGAGGAACATTTGTATGACACACGAAATTCAAAATAAATGATATTAAATTTCTGAAGAGCTACTCTTACGTTGCCATCTTTCTATTCTCATACTACTTCTCTTAAAAGTTCTAATACAATGTTAATTAAAACTAATATTTATTTAAACAATTTGAACTTAGATGAAGGATATAATATCTATATCAGGGCCTAGACTGTCTCGGATAGGTTTCTCCAATTTAGAAGACAAGCTCATACTCTTCCTCATCAAAAACCGCCAGACCAGAAGTATCTGTTTGGAGTTCACGCTTGAGCAAATCAACTACCAAATTCTAGGGTTTTCATGGTCAATTGGGTTGTGTTGTTGTAACCACTTCTTTTTATATGATTCATCTCGGCTCAAGAATAGGTTTAACTTCAATCACTATTGTTCCTCTCTAAACACAAACATAAGTTCACAACCCGAAATTTTACATTTTTAACTCCAAGCTCTATAAGTCATTCAAACCACCACCAATCACATCATTCATCAATTCACTTTGCTTTCAAAAACCAATCCATCATCTAACTCTCCCATTTCAACTAACTCTACTTCACATATCTACAAGACTCTCTGCAAATTGAGCACTTTTCAAATGGACTTCTAGTCCATCAGTGAACATATAGCAAAAAAGTCTTAAAGCACTTTTACATGGACAAAACTCATCCTTCGAGTACTACAATGGTTGTCCGATCTACTCATACGAAAAAAACTCATTTCGCCCTCAAGAAGATGGCGATGAAATTCTTGATCGTGATGTACAATATCTAAGTACAATTGATTCTTTTATGTATCTTGCAAATTGCAAATAACCAAATATTACATTTTCAGTTAACTTCATAGCAATATAGAGTTCTACATTAAGTAGAATGCATTGGAATGTGGTCAAACATATTCTACGCTATCTTCGTGGAATAGCTGACATGTGATTGTTCTATCCAAAATGATCCAATCCTGAATTAATTGGTTATACACACTCAAGTTACCTTTCTGATTCATATAAAGGAAGATCATGAAGAGGATACCTATTCACTCGGGGAGGTAATGTTATTTCGTGGAGATTTTCCAAACAAACATTAGTTGCTACTTCTTCCAAACACTCAAAGATTAATGCAAATCATGAAGCAAGTCGACAATGCATTTAGTTAAAATCAATAATTCAATACATTCGAGAAAAACTTGGTTTATCCACAATAAAAAATATCTTGACAATACTATATGAAAATAATGCTACTTGTATCACATAAATCAGAGGAGGCTATATCAGAGGTGGTAGAACCAAACATATTTCGCCAAAGTTCTTCTATACATATGAGATCCAGAAAAACGGTGGTATTGGTGTTAAGCAAATATGATCATGTGATAATTTGGTAGATTTATTCACTAAAGCATTAAAAACTGCAACATTTAAGAAGTTGATACACAAAACTAGATTGGGTCAACTGATTGTTTTATTATAAACGAAATCAGAACTCTACATACTTTTGAGGGGAAAAAAAAATCATACAGATTGTTCTTTTCTTTCCTTTGCTAAGGTTATTTCATATTGAGTTTTCCTTTGAAGGGCTTTAACGAGGCAATCCTACAACATTTCAAGTTACACAGAAATATCGTACTATTTTTTCTTCGGCATTGATTTTTTTCCATCGAGTTTTTCCTTGCCAAGGTTTTAACGATGAATGTTCTTTATGTATGGTCATTCAAGAGGAAGTGCTATAAATATATACATGAACTTGGTGGATAAACTCTACCACATTCATGTATAGTCATCCAAGGGGGAGTGTTTAGATTCCACATTTTAAAATTCTATCACATTCATGTATAAACTCATGAGATTCTTAAAACTCATATATTGATCTCATTAATTCATGTATCACCATTTCATATTCCTTATCACTATAAAATTGTGTCTTGGGGATCATTTGTATGACACAAAAAATTCAAAGTAAATGATAGTAAACTTCTGAAGAGCTACTCTTACGTTGCACTCTTTCTATTCTCTTACTACTTCTAGTAAAAGTTTTATAACAATGTTAATTAAAATTAATATTTATTAAGATAATTTTAATTTAGATAAAGGATAGAATATCTGTATCAGGGGCTGGACTGTCTTGGATTGGTTTCTCTAGTTTACAATACACACTCCTACTCTTTCTCATGTAAAACCCCCAGACTGAAATTGTCTGTTAGGAGTTCACACTCGAGCAGATCAAACACGAAATCCTAGGGTTTTCATGGTCAATTAGGTTGTGTTGTTTTAATCACTTCTTTCTATATGATTTGTCTCGGCTCAAAGTGGGTTTACTTCAATTACTACTGCCCCTCTATACACAAACAAAAATTCACAACCCGAAATTCCTTTACTCCAAGCTTTGTAAATCATTCAAACTACCACCGATCACATCTTTCATCAATTCACCCTGCTTTGATAAACCATTCTATTGTCTAATACTCACATCTCAACTAACCAAACTTCATGTATCTTCAAGACCCTCTATAAATTGAGCACTTTTCAAATGAATTTCTTATCCATCAGTCAACATATATAGAAAAAGTTATGAAACACTTTTACATGGACAAAGCTCATCATTTGAGTACTCTAATGGTTGCCCGGTCACTTCAAGTGAAAGAAAAACCCATTTTGCCCTAAAAAGACAAAGAAGAAACTCTTCTAAAAAGTACCATATTTAAGTGCAGTCGATACTTTGATGTATCTTATAAATGACAATATTACATTTTCAGTTAATTTACTAGCAAGATACCGTTTTTCACCAACTAGATGGCATTGGAATGGGGATCACACATATTCTACACTATCTTCATGGAACAATTGACATGTGATTGGTTTGTCTAAAATAATTCAATCCTCAATCAGTTGGTTATGCAGACTTAGGTTTTCTTTCTCATCCGTATAAAGGAAGATCACAAATAGGATACCTATTCACTTGGGGTGGTATTGTTATTTCATGGAGGTTTATCAAACAAACATTAGTTGCTACTTCTTCCAACCACTATGAGATTACTCCAATTCATGAAGCATGTGAAAGATACATTTGGTTAAGATCAGCAATTTAACACGTTCAAGAAAAGTGTGGTTTATCCTCAATTAAAGATAGCCTAGCAATATTATATGAAAAAAATGTTGCTTGTATCACACAAATCAAGGGAGACTATATCAAAGATAGTAGAACTAAATATATCTCGTCAAAGTTGTTTTATATATATGAACTCCAGAAAAGCGGTGATATTGATGTTAAATAAATACAATCATGTGATAATTTGGTAGATTTAGTCTCTAAAGCATTACCAACTACAACATTTAAGAAGTTCATACACAAAATTGGAATGGGTCAACTCAACGATATTTTATTTTAAATGATTGAAACTTTACATACTTTTGACAATGAGAAAGTAATCAAATATATTGTACTTTTTTCCTCCGTTAAGTTTCTTCTCATTGAGTTTTCTTTTGAAGGGTTTTACCGAGGCAATTCTATAGCATTCCAAGGTACACAATAATCATGTACTATTTTTTCCTCGACATTGGATTTTTTCTTTGGCAATGTTTTATTGATGCATGTTCTTTATGTTTGGTCATCCAAGTGGTAGTGTTATAAATATATACATGAACTTATTGGATGACGATTTAGATTCCACCTTTTAGAATTCTACCACATTCATATATCAACTCTTGAGATTCTTAAAATTCATGAATGTATCTCTTTAATTCATGTATCACCCTTTCACATTCTTTATTCATATAAAATGGTGTCTTGAGCATCATTCGTTTGACGCAAGAAACTCAAAGTAAATGATATTAAACTCCTTAACAGCTACTCTTACATTGCAATCTTTCTATTCTCTTAATACTTCTCTTAAAATTTTATGTTAATAAAAATTAATATTTATTTAAATTTTTTTAACTTAGATGAAGGATTATCAGGGGCTGGTCTGTCTCGGATAAGTTTCTCCCATTGAGAAGACCCCCATACCAGAAATGTGTGTTTGAAGTTCACGCTTGAGCAAATCAAACACCAAATCCTAAGGTTTTCATGGTCAATTGGATAATGTTGTTGTAACCACTTCTTTTTATATAGTTTATTTCAGCTTAAGGATGTGTTTAACTTCAATCACTATTACCCCTCTCTACACACAAATAAAAATTCACAATAAAAAATTCCTCAACTTCATGTTCTCTAAGTCATTTAAACGACCACCAATAACATCATTCATAAATTCACCCAGCTTTCACAAACCACCCTATTGTCTCACACTCTCATTTCAACTAACCTAACTTCATGTATCATCAAGACCCTCTGCAAATTGAGCACTTTTCAAATGAAATTTTAGTTAACATATAAAGAAAAAGTCTTGAAACACTTTTACATAAAACAAATCTCATCCTTGAAGTACTCCAAAGGTTGTTCGATCATTTTAGGTGGAAAAAAAAATCTAATTTTGCCCTTAAGAAGACAATAAAGAAATTCTTGGTCTTAAAGTACCATATCTAACTGCAATTATGGCTTTGATGTATCTTGTGAATTGCAAATGGCCAAATATTGCATTTTCAATTAACTTACTAACAAGATACAGTTCTGCACCAACTAGAAGACATTGGAATGTGGTCAAACACATTCTACACTAATTTTGTGAAACAGTTGACATGCGATTGTTCTATCTGAAGGATCCAATCCTCAATTAATTGTTTATGCAGACTTAGGTTAGCTTTCTGATCTACATAAAGGAAAATCACAAAGATGATACTTTTTCACTTGAGCTAGTAATGCTATTTCATGGAGAATTGTCAAGCAAACATTAGCTGCTACTCCTTTTAACCACTCATGAAATAAGCTCGAAACGCATTTGGTTAAGATCAATAATTAAACACATTCGAGAAATTGTGGTTTATCCATAATCAAAGATAGCTCAACAATGTTATATGAAGATAATGTTGTTTGAATCACACAAATTAGGGGAGACTATATCAAAGGAGGTATAACCAAGCATATTTCGCCAAAGTTCTTTTCTACATATGAGCTCTAGAAGAATGGTGAAATTGATATTAAACAAATATGATCTTGTGATAATTTGGTGTATTTATTCACTTAAGCATTACCAACTGTAACATTTAAGAAATTGATATACAAAATTGGAATGGGTCAACGCAAGAATATTTCATCATAAACAATTGAAACTCTACATACTTTTGAGGATGAGAAAATAATCAAACGAATTGTACTTTTTTTCCTTCATTAAGGTTTTTTTTTTATTATTTTGTTTTCCTTTGCAAGGTTTTAACGAGGCTATCCTAAAACATTCTAAGGTAAATAAGAATATTTTACTATTTTTCCTTCGTCATTGACTTTTTTCCATCGGGTTTTTCTTTCGCAAACTTTTAATGATGTATGTTCTTTGTATATAGTCATCCAAGTGAGAGTGTTATAAATATATACATGAACTTGGTAGATGACGATTTAGATTCTAACTTTTATAATTCTACCACATTATTTATCAACTCTTGAGATTCTTAAAATTCATGAATGCATATTATTAATTCATCTATCATCCTTTCATATTTGTTATCCCTATAAAATTGTGTATTGAGAATCATTTGTATGACACAAAAAATTCAAAGTAAATGATATTTAACTCCTAAAGAATTATTCTTACATTGAAATCTTTCAATTCTCTTACTACTTGTCTTTAAAGTTTTACAACAATATTAATTAAAATTAATATTTATTTAAACAATTTTAATTTAGATAAATGACATAATATCTGTATCAGGGGCCGAACTGTCTTGGATAGGTTTCTCCCGTTTACAAGACACACTCTCATTCTTTCTCATCTAAAACCCCCTAGATTGGAAGTGTCGGTTTAGAGATTACGCTCGAGCAGATCAAACACAAATCCTTGGGTTTTCATGGTCAAATAGGTTGTGTTGTTATAATCACTTTTTTTTTATATGATTCATCTCGGCTCAAAAATTGGTTCAACTTCAATCATTACTACCTCCTCTACACAAAAATTCACAACCCCAAATTCCTCAACTTCAAGCCCTATAAGTCAACCAAACCACGACCAATCACATCATTCATCAATTCACCTTGCTTTCACAAACCTATCTATCGTCTAACCCTCTCATTTCAACTAACCCAACTTCATCTTCAAGACCCTCTACAAATTGAACACTTTTGAAATGAAGTTCATGTTCATCAGTCAATATACACAGAAAAACTCCTGAATTATTTTTACATGAACAAAACTCATCCTTTGAGTACTATAATGGTTGTCCAATGATCACTTAATGTGAAAAAAGACCCATTTCACCTTTAAGAAGATGACGAATAAATTCTTGATCCTAAAGTACCATATCTAAGTGCAGTTGATTCTTTGATGTATCTTGCAAATTGCACACAACCAAATATTGTATTTTCAATTAATTTACTAACAAGATATTGTTCTTCACCAACTAGATAGTATTGGACTAAGGGTAAAACATATTCTACACTATCTTCGTGGAACAGTTGACATGTGATTGTTTTGTGCAAAATGATCCAATCCTCAATTAATTAATTATGCGGACTTAGGTTACCTTCCGCATAAAGGAAGATCACAAATAAGATACCTATTTACTTGAGGTGATATTGCTATTTCATGGAGATCTGTCAAGCAAACATCCACTCAGATATTATTGCAATTCATGATGCAAGCCAGGAACGCATTTGGTTAAGATCAATAGTTCGACACATTTGAGAAAATTTTAGTTTATCCACAATAAAAAATAGCCCAACAATATTATATGAAAATAATGCTACTTGCATCACACAAATCAGGGGAGGCTATATCAAAGGTGGTAGAACCAAGCATATATTACCAAAGTTCTTTTTTACACATGAGCTCCAGAAGAACGATGATATTGATATTAAACAAATATGATTTTGTGATATTTTGGCATATTTATTCACTAAAGCATTACCAACTGCAACATTTAAGAAATCGGTATACAAAATTGGAATGGGTCAATGCAATGGTATTTGATCATAAACGATTGAAGCTCTACACAATTTTGAAGAGGAGAAAATAAGCAAAGAGATTGTACTTTGTTTTCCTTTGTTAAGGTTTTCTTTCATTGGGTTTTCCTTTGCAAGGTTTTAACGAGACAATCTTACAGCATTGTAAAATAAACAAGAATATTATACTATTTTTCCTTCACAACTGACTTTTCCCCGTCAGGTTTTTCTTTTGCAAGGTTTTAACCAGGCATGTTCTTTGTGTATAGTCATCCAAGTGGGAGTGTTATAAATATATACATGAACTTGGTAGATGACCATTTAGATTCCACCTTTTAGAATTCTATCACATTATGTATCAACTCTTGAGACTCTTAAAATTTATGGATGTATCTCATTAATTCATATATCACTCTTTCATATTCTTTATCCCTATAAAATGGTGTCTTGGGGATCATTCATATGACACACGAAATTCAAAGTAAATGATATTAAATTTCTAAACAGCTACTCTTACGTTGCAATCTTCTATTATTTTACTACTCTTAAAAGTTCTACAACAATGTTAATTAAAATTAATATTTATTTAAAATTTTTTAACTTAGATGAAGGATAGAATATCTGTATCAGGGGTTGGATTGTCTCGGATAGGTTTCTCCCGTTTAGAAGACACACTTGCACTTTTCTTTAGCTAAAACCACAAAATCCTAGGGTTTGCATGGTCAATTGGGTTGTACTGTTGTAACCACTTCTTTTTATATGATTCATCTCGGCTCAAGAATTGGTTTAACTTCAATTACTATTGTTCCTCTCTAAACACAAACATAAATTCACAACCCGAAATTCTTTAACTCCAAGCTCCGTAAGTCAGTCAAACGACTACCAATCACATCATTAATGAATTCACCCTCCTTTTGCAAACCACTCTATCATCAATACCTCGTTTGCTTTCGTAGATAAGATGAGATGAATTGAGATTAAAGTTAAAATTTGAATAAAATATTATTAAAATATATTTTTTTACTATTATTTTTATTTTGAGATTTGAAAAAGTTGAATTATTTATTTTATTTTTTGTGAAAATTTGGAAAAGTTATAATGATTTGATGAGATGAGATGAGTTGAAAGGAGTTGGGAAAACAAACGAGGCCTAACACTCATATTTCAACTAACTCAACTTCATGTATCTTCAAAACCGTCTGAAAATTGAGCACTTTTCAAATGGATTTCTCGTCCACAGTCAACATATGGTGAAAAAGTCCTTAAGCACTTTTACATGGACAAAACTCATCTTTCGAGTACTCCAATGGTTATCCGATCTCTTCATATTAAAAAAAAAAACCCATTTCGCCCTCAAGAAGACGCAAAGAAATTCTTGATCTTAAAGTACAATTAATTATTTTATGTATCTTGCAAATTGCAAATAACCAGATATTGCATTTTTAGTTAACTTCCTAGCAATATATAGTTCTGCATTAAGTAGAATGCATTGGAATGAGGTCAAACATATTCTATGTTATCTTCGTGGAATAGTTGACATGTGATTGTTCTATCCAAAACGATCCAATCCTCAATTAATTGGTTATGCAGACTTAGGTTACCTTTTTGATTCGTATAAAGGAAGATCACAAAGAGGATACCTATTTACATGGGGAGGTAATGCTATTCATGGAGATTTGTCAAATAAATATTAGTTGCTACTTCTTTCAAACACTCAGGGATTATTGCAATTCGTGAAACAGGCTGACAACACATTTGGTTAAGATCAATAATTCAATACATTGAAGAAAAGCTTGGTTTATCCACAATAAAAAAAAATATCTTGACAATACTATATGAAGATAATATTGCTTGTATCACACAAATCAGAGGAGACTACATTAAAGGTGGTAGAACCAAACATATCTCGCCAAAGTTCTATTATACATATGAGATCTAGAAAAGCGGTGATATTGATGTTAAGCAAATACGATCATGTGATAATTTGGCGGATATATTCACTAAATCATTACCAATTGCAACATTTAAGAAGTTGGTACACAAAATTGAAATGGGTCAACTAGATGTTTTATTATAAACGATCGGAGCTCTACATACGTTTGAGGGGGAAAATATAATCATACGGATTATTTTTTTCTTACCTTTTTGCTAAGGTTTTTTTATATTGAGTTTTCCTTTGAAGGGTTTTAACTAGACAATTCTACAGCATTCCAAGGTACATAAGAATATTGTACTATTTTTTCTTAGCCATTGATTTTTTTTATCGATTTTTTCTTTACCATGATTTTAACGATGCATGTTCTTTATGTATGGTCATTCAAGGGGAAGTATTATAAATATATACATGAACTTGGTGAATAAACTCTACCACATTCATGTATGGTCATTGAAGGAGGTATGTTTAGTTCCATATTTTAAAATTCTACCATATTCATGTATAAACTCATGAGATTCTTAAAATTCATGAATGTATCTCATTAATTCATGTATCACCCTTTCATATTCCTTAGCCCTATAAAATTGTTTTTTGAAGATTATTCGTATGACACAAGAAATTCAAAATAAATAATAGTAAACTCTTGAAAAGCTACTCTTACATTGCAATCTTTCTATTCTCTTACTACTTATTATAAGAGTTTTAGAACAATATTAATTAAAATTAATAGTTATTAAAATAATTTTAATTTAGATAAAGGACTGAATATCTGTATCAGGGGCCGGACTGTCTCATATTAGTTTCTCCAATTTACAATACACATTCCTACTATTTCTCATCTAAAATCCCTAGATCGAAAGTGTCTGTTGGGAGTTCACGCTCAAGCAGATTAAACATGAAATTCTAGGGTTTTCATGGTCAATTGGATTGTGTTGTTGTAAACATTTCTTTCTATAAGATTCGTCTCGGCTCAAGAATGGGTTTAACTTCAATCACTACTACCCCTCTATACACACAAACATAAATTCACAACACGAAATTCCTCAACTCCAAGCTCTGTAAGCCATTCAAACCACTTCCAATTACATCTTTAATCAATTCACCCAACTTTGATAAACCACTCTATCGTCTAACACTCCCATTTCAACTAACCAAACTTCATGTATCTTAATGACCCTCTACAAATTGAATATTTTTCAAATGAATTTCTTGTCCATCAGTCAACATATACAGAAAAAGTCATGAAACACTTTTACATAGACAAAACTCATCCTTTGAGTACTCTAAGAGCACTCCCTATTGATTATTCATCATATCCTTTAAAATACATCATCAAAACTCATTTTTTCTATTTTATATAATGACTTTTATAATATATCATACATCAATTTATCTATTTTTTCTTCATATCATTTAAATATTATATTTTTTAGTATTTTTTATTCATTTCATCAAAATATAAATTAATTAAAATAAAAAGAATAGATTATATAATTAAATTAATCCAAATTAGAGAGTCCTTTCTTTCCGGACATATGAGAGTGTATATATATATATATATATATATTTGATATTGAAATTAATGTTGCTGAGGAGAGTATAGGAGACACGCAAGAAAACACACGAAATGGAGGTGCAGAGTGCATGAGAAACATTGGGTGGAAGACAAGCATATGAGAGAGAAATAATTAAAAAATTATTTACAATTGTGAACAGTTACTACTAAGTGTAGCGGTAACACTATGGTCAACTAGAAATTATAAATGAAATAGATCATCCTTTGGATACCACTTTTATATTATTTTCTTCCAATTATACAGAAATAGGGGTTTTACATAACCCATTGGGAGTGCTCTAATGGTTGTTCGATCATTTCAAGTGAAAAAATACCCATTTTGTCCTCAAGAAGACAGTGAAGAAATTCTTGATCCTGAAGTACCATATCTAAGTTTAGTCGATGCTTCGAAGTATCTTGTAAATGACAATATTGCAGTTTTAGTTAACTTACTAGCAAAATATTGTTTTTCACCAACTAGATGACATTGGAATGAGGGTCACACATATTCTACACTATCGTTGTGGGACAATTGACATACGATTGTTTTGTCCAAAATAAACCAATCCTCAATTAATTGGTTATGTAGACTTAGGTTTTCTTTTTGATCCGCATAAAGGAATATCACAAATAAGATACCTATTCACTTAGGGTGGTATTGTTATTTCATGGAGATCTATCAAGCAAACATTCGTTGTTATGTCTTCCAATCACTTTGAGATTATTGCAATTCATGAAGCATGCTGATGATACATTTGGTTAAGATCAATAATTCAACACGTTCAAGAAAAATGTGGTTTATCCACAATCAAAGATAGTCCAATAATATTATATGAAAATAATGCTACTTGTATCACACAAATCAGGGGAGACTATATCAAAGATGCTAGAACCAAACATATCTAGCCAAAGTTGTTTTTTACACATGAATTTTAGAAAAACGATGATATTGATGTTAAGTAAATACTATCATGTGATAATTTGACGAATTTATTCTCTAAAGCATTATCAACTAAAACATTTTATAAGTTGGTACACAAAATTGGAATGAGTCAACTCAAGGATATTTTATTATAAACGATTAAAGCTCTATATACTTTTGAGCAGGAGAAAATAAGCAAATGTATTGTACTTTTTTCCTTTGCCAAGTTTTTTTCTCATTGAGTTTTCCTTTGAAGGGTTTTAGCGAGGCAATCTTATAGCATTCGAAGGTACACAATAATATTATACTATTTTTCCTTCGACATTGTTTTTTTTTCCTTGGGAAGGTTTTAACGATGCATGTTCTTTATGTATGGTCTTCTAAGTGATAGTGTTATAAGTATTTACATGAACTTGTTGGATGACGATTTAGATTCCACCTTTTAGAATTCTACCACATTCATGTATCAACTCTTGAGATTCTTAAAATTAATAAATATATTTCATTAATTCATGTATCACCATTACATATTCCTTATCACCATAAAATGGTGTCTTGAGGATCATTCGTAGGACACAAGAAATTCAAAGTAATGATATGAAACTCCTGAGGAGCTACTCTTATATTGCAATCTTTCTATTTTCTTACTATTTCTCTTAAAAGTTTAGCAACAATATTAATTAAAATTAGAGTAATGCTATATACAGTCGTGGACTGCATAAGCACCGTGCAATCATTTTGAGAAAGAGTGGGCTTCACTATTAAAAAATTAATTTTTTCATGTGAGTCTCATATTTACTAATTTTTTGAAAGAGATTACACGGCGCTTGCATACTCCATGACTGCAAATATCATTTCTCTTAAAATTAATATTTATTGAAACAATTTTAATTTTGATAAAGGACATAATATCTGCATCAGGAGCCGAACTATTTCAGATAGGTTTCTCCCGTTTACAATACACACTCTCACTCTTTCTTATCTAAAACCCTCAAACTGAAAGTGTGTTTAGAGTTCACGCTTGAGCAGATCAAACACAAAATCCTAATGTTTTCATGGTCAATTGGGTTGTGTTGTTGTAACCATTTTTTTTATTTGATTCATCTCAGTTCAAAAATAGGTTCAACTTCAATCATTATTGCCTTTGTCTACACAAAAATTTACCACCCCAAATTCCTCAACTTCAAGCCATGTAAGTCAATCAAACCACCCTCAATCACATCATTCATCAGTTCACCCTACTTTCACAAACCACTCTACCGTCTAACACTCTCATTTCAACTAATCCAACTTCATGTATCTTTAAGATTCTATGCAAATTGAACACTTTCAAATGGAGTTTTGTCGCTCAGTCAACATATACAGAAAAAAGACTCGAAAATTTTTACGTGGACAAAGCTCATCTTTTGAGTACTCTAATGGTTTTCCGATCACTTGATGTGAAAAAGATAAATTTCTCCCACAAGAAGACAGTTGATGTTTGATGTACCATATCAAAGTGCAGTTGATGTTTGATGTATCTTGCAAATTGCACACAACCAGATATTGCATTTTCAGTTAACTTTCTAGAAATATACTTTTCTTCACCAACTAGAAGGCATTGAAATGACGGTTAAACATATTCTACCTTATCTTCATGGAACAATTGACATGTAATTATTTTGTCAAAAAGGATCCAATCTTTAGTTAATTGGTTGTGCAGGCTTAAGTTACATTTCTAATTCGCATAAAAGAAGATCATAAGCAGAATACCTATTCACTTGGGGTGGTGCTGCTATTTCATGGAGATCTGTCAAGCAAACATTAACTGCTACTTCTTCCAACCACTCAAATATTATTGCAATTTATGAAGCAAATCGAGAATGCATCTAGCTAAGATTAGTAATTTAACACATTCGAGAAAAATGTGGTTTATCTACAATCAAAGATAGCCCAACAATAGTATATTAAGATAATACTGCTTGTATCACACAAATCATATGAGACTATATCAAAAGTGATAGAACCAAACATATCTCACCTAATATCTTTTATACACATGAACTCTAAAATAACTGTAATATTGATGTTAAGCAACTACGATCATGTGATAATTTGGTGAATTTATTATCTAAAACATTACCAATTACAACATTTAAGAAGTTGGTGTACAAATCAAAATGGGTCAACTCAATGACATTTTATCGTAAACGATTTAAGCTCTACATACTTTTGATAGGGAGAAAATAATCAAATGAATTGTACTTTTTTCCTTCACTAAGGTTTTTTCTTATTAAGTTTTGTTTTGAAGGGTTTAAACAATATAATCTTACAGCATTCCAAAGCACACGAGAATATTGTATATTTTTCCTTCTCCATTGATTTTTTTTTTTCCATCGTGTTTTTCCCTGGGCAAGGTTTTAACTATGCATGCTCTTTATGTATGGTCATCAATGGGTAGTGTTATAAATATATGCATGAACTTGATGGATGACCAGTTAGAAATTAGATTCCACCTTTTAGAATTCTACTACATTCATGAATCAACTCTTGAGATTCTTAAAATTTATGAATATATCTCATTAATTCATGTATCATTATTTTATATTTTTTATTCCTAAAAAATTGTGTCTTAAAGATCATTTGTATAATATAAAAAATTCAAAATAAATGATATTAAACTTATGAAGAGCTACTCTTATGTTGCAATCTTTCTAAACTTTTATTATTTCTCTTAAAAGTTTTATAATAATATTAATTAAAATTAATATTTATTTAAAAAAATTTAATTTCGATGAAAGAATATTGTATGGACCGACTATCTCGAGTAAGTTCCTCCCGTTTAGAAGACACTCGCACTCTTGCTCATCTAAAACCCCAGACCGGAAGTGTTTGTTTGGAGTTCACGCTCTTAAAATCAAAATACCAAATCCTAAGATTTCATGGTCAATACTCAATTGGGCTGAAGAATGACTTCATCTTCAATCACTACTACCTCTCTCTGCATACAGAAAGAAATTCACAATCCCAAATTTCTCAACTCCAAGCTCGGTAAATCATTTAAATCACCACCAATCTCATCCTTCATCAATTCAACCTGCTTTCACAAATCACTCAATCGTCTATCACTCCCATTTCGACTAACCCGACTCCGTGTATCTGCAAGACCCTCTCACCTCCTCACTCACTTCTCTCAAACCTCCAGTTTTAGCGTGCCCACTTCAAAGCTCTCAAATTTGGATTATTCTCTCTCGCCCCAGAAAACCATTTCTAAATTTTTGTCAGAGAAGATAGTGGTTTTGCTTATTGGTATATTAACTTTTATGGGGTGCCGTAAAACTGGAGCAGCTATAGCACTAACGGCTCAAACAAGTAGTTCTGCTGCAAATATGGAGGAAAAGATAGATACTCAGAAAGGGCAAGGTGATGAGGAGGAGATGTGTGAGAAGGTTTTGGAGAAGGACCCAAGAAATGTCAAGGCTTTGAAGGTGGTTTTATATGGGAAAATGAGGAGAGGGAAGCCAAAGGAGGCTGTGCAGTACGTGGAGAGGTTGATTAAAGAGGAGCCTGACGAGGTTGAATGGAGGCTGTTGATGGCGCATTGTTATGAGATGATGGGTCAATTGAGTAAGGCTAAGAGACTGTTTAAGGAAATCTTGGAGGAGACGCCTCTCTTACTCAGAGCTTTACATGTATGGTTCATGGATTTTAATTTTTGTTTGGAAGTTTTTAAAACTTTGTTGCCGCTTCCATGCTTATGATTTTGTAGGTGTATCAAGTGTAATTAGTTACATATATACAGAATGAATTGGACACATCACTTTTAAGCTATATTGAATGTCTATATATCTATGAAGGCGGACTAGAATTTGAGATAGATGTGTGAAGAACAATTACTTTGGTTGGTAAGCCGCGTACTGGGGAGTCTTTGAGACTGGTTTAGGACTTTGTAAGCGGGACATATGTTCTGTCAGTAGTCTGTTCATTATTCTTTGGTACGTGTGAAAATTCACATTGCAAACGCTAATTAGGTTCACACGTGTATTTTTCTAGTACTGTGAGATATGGAAACTTCTTCAGAGGAGCTTCAACTGGTTGCTGCCACTATTCTTTTTACACTCATTTATTTCCCCAACTTCCATAAGAAACTATCGTCTCTCCATGTTCATACACGTGGTATGATGTGAGATTTCTATTATTCTAGACATAGATCATTAAAATCTTTTCCTCTTTTTTAGTTTTTGTTTCTCTTGAAAATTAACACCAGGGGAGTTAAGGTTGAGGTAAATCTTTGAGGGAGGGTAACTTATATTAAAGGAAAAAGAGAAAAAAAATGAAGAACCTTTGGGGTGAATGGATGCACTTCAGAAAAATTTGAACGGAAATTGCTTTTGGTGGCAGCTAAAATTATTTTTGAGGCCCATCATGTCATGTCCGAAAAATCACTATTTTCTAATTCTTGCTTGTCATGAATTTAATACTTTCGATTTTGTCTGTTCAATTAACCAAGAAGGATGTTGCCATCCATGACATTCTTCTGCTTGGAAGTTGAACTGTTGCCTTAAAGAACGTACTTTGATAGGGTAGGTGCTCTGTTATTTTTAGTTAAAAGTAAAGTGAATCTTGTTGTAGTGTGTAGATGGTTGGGAAAAGGGAGCCCTTGTAGCCTGTTGGCACCTGCAATTTCACTGATCTCTCAACTGGTTATATTTTTGAATAGTTAAATTGAAACAGTTTTATTAATAACCAGGTAAATAACATTCGGGAATCAACTGGCCGTCGGTAGTGATTCTGTTTATAAAATTTTCCCAATAGTAGTCTAAGAAGAATCTACTGGCTTTTTGTTATTAAAAAGCCAATCGACAGATAGTATGTATGCAAAAGGTCATATGGAAGTTTCCGTGTGCTACTTGGACTCTAAGGCCTCGTTTGCTTTCAAGACTATAACCCAAAACTTTGAAAACCTCTCATCTCA
Source organism: Juglans regia (assembly GCF_001411555.2). Lineage (NCBI taxonomy): Eukaryota > Viridiplantae > Streptophyta > Magnoliopsida > Fagales > Juglandaceae > Juglans > Juglans regia. Next base: position 13,491,543 of record NC_049901.1, on the reverse strand, counting down.
TCATTACGACTTTCCCAAATTCCCACCCAAAATAAAATAAATAATTCAACTTTTTCAAATCCCAAAACAAAAATAATATTAAAAAATATATACAATATTTTTATTTAAATTTTTAATTTGAATCTCAACTTATCTCATCTTAGAAAACAAACGAGACCTAAAAGAGAAATGCTAGTTTCATCTTTTTCTGTCTTATCAATAAATTATTTATTCAAAATATGTGAAAGTTTGCTCTAGATGTGCTTTGAGAAGAAATTTCTTCAGTGTTTTCTCTGGGCAGATTTTTTAAGTTGCATCTTCAACAGACATAGTATGTAGGTTACCAGTTACTAGAGATCTTTTGACTATTGTTTATACTTTTTTTGTTTTTAGTTGGGTTTTACCCTGGTATCTAGCTGGCTACATGCATCTTGAAAAGCATTTCATGGGTGTTTAATTTGTTCAAGGTCATCTGCATGTTTTATATGCATACTCCATAACAGATTTGTAAATGCATCACGATGCCTCTGTCTTGTTCGAGGTCTATACTTGAGCAATGAAACTCAAAGTTGTCCTCTTTCTACAGGGTCTGGCTTTGGTAATGCATAAGAACCATGAAGGCCCAGCTGTCTTGGAGATGCTGAATAAAGCTCTAGATATTGCTTGCCTTGAAAATAGAGAAACTGAGGCGAGGAATATCAAAATCCTAATTGCACAAATGCATGTTGTAGAGGTGACTTGTAATCACTACTAGCTGCTTAAATTGGAAAACCTTTGACTTGGGGTGGGGGTGCTTGGATGTTTGCACCATTGAGATTATATCCTTCTATTGTGCTAGCATTGCATCTTGAGGAACAAATTGATATATTAATTGGCAGATATGTTATTCATAGAAAATATAAGATCTTCTCATTTGTTAAGTACTTATTTAATTGTATGCCTCATAGGGGGAATTGGATGAGGCATTGAAGAAGCTTCAAGATCTGGTCAATGAGAATCCTCGAGATTTTCGGCCTTATCTGTGCCAGGTGAGTCTATTTGCACTATTTGATTGCTGCTGCTAAAATTTGTGGGTTGGATTGCTATCATTTTCCATTTATCTAGTCAAATTACATAGTCAACACCCTGGATGGAGTTGTAGGCTCCTGACATATATATTTTTTTTTTATAAGTAATAAGTAGTTGTATTGATAAAGATAGGCATAGTCCAAGTACACCGGAGGTATACATAAGAATATACCAAATTAAGAACTAGAAACTGTTACAAGAATGTTTTGGAAGCTGAGACCATTTAACTCTAAAGCAATGACCCACATAAATAAAGTCTTCCAAAAAAATCTCCTAAAATCCTCCAAGGAACGTTCATGATCTTCAAAAAGTCATCATTTCGTTCGCTCCAAATACACCAGAAAATACAAATAGGAGCCATCTTCCACATTGCTGTAATCTGTGGTGTCCCTGTGATCCCTCGCCAGCTAGCTAGTAGTTTCATCACCCTTCCCGGCATTACCCAAGCTAGTTCCATACTGCTGAAAAAGTAGTTCCATATCTCCCTTGCAAAATCACAATGTAATAGTAAATGGTCTACCGATTCCCCACTCTTTTTGCACATACAACACCAGTCCATAATTATAATTCCTTTCCTTCTTAGATTATCAATGGTTAGGATCTTCCCTAGATCTGCTGTCCAAACAAAGAATGCAGCCTTGGGAGGTGCTTTAGTCCTCCAGATGTTCTTCCATGGAAAATAGGAAAGAACATCTTGTTTGGAGCAAACCGAGAATTTTCTTTTCTTAGAAGGTCTCCATTCCATCGTGTCTTCATCTGGATCTCCCACACTGATGTTATACTGCAGATTGAAGAACTCCTCCAACACACTCACTTCTCAATCTTGTGCCTCCCTAGTGAAGTTAATGTTTCACACCTGTAAACCATGACTAATTACCCTCACATCAGCCACCATAGCTTCCTTATCTCGTGCAATTCTAAAAATATTAGGATAAGCATCCTTAAGAGCCGAATCTCCCGCCCACACATCCTCCCAAAAGCTAATTCTTCTGCCATCCCCCAAACACAGCCGAGTATTTCTTGAATAATCCCCCCACCCTTGCCTTATATGCTTCCACAACCTAACCCCATAAGCCCCCCTCCCCTCATTAGAACACCAACCCCCTCTTGCACTCCCATACTTCGTATCAATCACCCATTTTCATAAGGCTTCCCTCTCATGATTATAACGCCACAACCATTTCCTTAATAGAGCCTTATTAAAGGACCTAACATTACAGACCTCCAACCCACCATCTCTCAATGGAGTACACACTCTATCCCAACCAACTAGATGAAATTTGAACTCATCTCCTAGACCACTCCACAGAAAATCGCGTTGAAGTTTCTCAATCCTAGATGCAATGCTCACCGGAAGGGGAAATAAAGACAAGAAATAAGTGGGAAGGTTAGAAAGAGTTATTTTTATAAGTGTGATTTGCCCCTCTTTCGATAAGTACAACATTTTCCACCCGGCTAACCTTCGCTCTAATTTCTCTAGTACCTCCTCCCAAATTGTCTTGGCTTTGAAATTTGCTCCCAATGGAAGACCAAGGTACTTCAATGATAGCGAAGAAACCACACAACCCAATATGCTGTCCAATCCTCTAATATTTCTTACCTCACCCACCACAACTATCTCTGTTTTAGCAAGGTTTATCTTTAATCCAGATGCCACTTCAAAACATAGTAAGATGGCCTTCAAAGATTGAATATGTTCTGCCCTATCCTCACAAAACAACAACGTATCATCTGCAAAAAAGAGATGAGAAATAGTGGTGGAACCATGATTAGCAGCCCCCACTAAAAATCCTGAAAAAAACCCTCCCTCTACTACAGCCGACACCATTCTACTAAGAGCCTCCATCACAAGCACAAATAAGAGCGGTGATAGTGGGTCACCTTGTCGTAGCCCCCGTGAACTATTAAAGAAACCCATAGGATCACCATTTACCAAAATCGAGAACCGAGCCATCGCCACACAATGCAATGCTGCATCCACTCCTGCCATCTTTCCCCAAAACCACATCTACTTTACAAATACAACAGAAAATTTCAGTTGACATGGTCATAGGCCTTCTCCATAGCTAGTTTGCATAAAATACCCGGTACTTCCCGACTTAAGCCTGCTGTCCAAGCATTCATTAGCTATAAGAACCGAGTCCAAAATTTGTCTCTCTCTCACAAAAGCATTTTGGGACTTCGAAATAATCTTATCCATAATGGTGCTCATCCTGTTGGCAAGGACCTTGGCAATTATCTTATACATACTAACCACAAGGCTAATGGGCCTGAAATCTTGCACCTCCATTGCACCAACTTTTTTAGGGAAAGTGCAATAAAAATAGCATTTAAACTTTTCTCAAATTTTCCAGACAAAAAAAATTCCTGAAAAACCTGCATAAGCTCCCCTCCCACCACCTCCCAACAAGTCTGGAAAATGCCATAGTAAAGCCATCTGGACCCGGCGCTTTATCCTTATTCAAGGCACCTGACATATGTGTTGGTATATTATGATTTTAGTGATAATTGAGAGTAGCAATTAGTGAGAATAAATATATAGACATTCTACTGAATGCACGTTACTTCTCAGCACCTATTGTATCAATTCAATAATAGATTAATAACATATTAATATCAATCATTACTGGATTATGAATTTATTATTGATCATACTCATAGTGATAAAAAAATAAGTTATTGTTGATCATATATAGAAAATCATTGCTGGATTAAGACATATTTTACAATGGACTCGTCTGTAACTCCCCCTTTCCGTATAAAGGAGTGTGACTGGCTTTCGTAACTTTGCCCTGTAAAGAGACCCAACTTGATAAAAATACCTAGTTTATCAAAAAATAAATTACCGAAAAAACATAACATAAAAATATAATCTCATAGCAGGAAAATTTAAAACTGAAAATCCCTTGACATATGATCTATGCCTGGCTGTCAGCTCGTCAAAACTATCTTTACCTGGACATTTGAAAAACATAAAACAACAAACAAACAAACAACCAAAATGAGTCAAATACTCAATAAGTAGCACATCATACAATAAACATAATAAACATAGGGTTTTCTTGAAAGGAGGGCATACTCAATACTTATACTAACATAAATATGGAACATGTACTACTCATAATTCATTAAGTTTGTCTTTCCTTTTCTTTAATGGCTAGCACACCTTAACCCCTGCGTGTAGGGTTGTGCTCGGACTGGTTGTGGCCACAAGGGGAACCGCTTAACTTAGCATAACATATTATGGTGGACCACGCTTAAGCCCATGACTTGCACATCCACCCATAACTGCATTGGCACCATGCATTTCTTATGGCCATTCTTAAAGCTTCTTTCATAACTTGTCTTTTATCTTTCTTTCCATGATGCATGAAGAACACATAATGACATCTTATCGTAATCATAAATGAAAATATATCATGATTCATGTAAAACATGTATTAGCAAAATATAAAAAATCACTTTCATCATAACTTGATAGGGGGTTCCAATAAAGGGCCATACATACATAATACTTTGAAAAAACATTGTTTACCGTACATGTAAGGGTATTATCATGCTGCTTACCTCTCTGCATCTATTGATAACAAACGTGTCAATAATCACGTACTTGAAATTGCTGGAAAAGGGTTGGACTTGATAGGGTGAGGCTGGTTCTTTTTTCAATCGTCTGAAATTGCAGCAGTTGTCTAGGGTTAGGGATTGGTTTTCTTGAAGAACATCACATGGGATTGCCATAAAAACTTTCCAGACTCATAGCAGCCTCTGCTTTTCTAGTTTTTAGGCCATACAATTCTTTTAATGAGACCTGAAAAACCTAATAATAGGGCTGTACGAATTTAACTCAGTTTGTTTTGAAAATGAGTTCTAGGAATCCTAATGGCTAGGAGTCCTAGGGTAAATATGTTGCTATTCTTTGGGTCCATTTAAGAGTCATAATTGGGGCTGGTTTCCGGTTATCACGAATTTAACAGCTAAAAATCAAATGGGCTTTGTCTAGAAAATACTTGGGCTTATCCATCCATATATGGACCTAATGGGCCAAATCTACTGTATTTTGAATCTAGGTCCATAATTTCATATCCAATCCTATGTCCTCAATACTAGATCCTCAAATAATAGCCTAAAAAGATTGGGCCCGTGGTCCAAACTTATAAAGCCTAAAAAAATTTTGGGTTTGGATGTTACAACGTCACTTCTTGCAATTCACGTTTTATTTTAACTCCACCTCCTTTTTTCCATGCCCCAGCCCTCTCTTTTCCTCTACCATAAAATTCCACAAGTTTGTCATATTTTACTCTCATTGGCACAGATAAATTGCACCTCTCCCTTTGGTTGCGGGGGCTTTGTTCTTGTTCAAGTTCTCTTGAAAAGATTTACCATTAAGGAACAAGCATCTATCAATGCCCAAACACAATGCGGCAATGCCCATTGTCTTTGTTGAATTGGTACAATTAATTGTATGGACTATATGATTTAAAGGAAGAATAATTCATTTTAGGATATAAAATCAATTTGGTATTACTGATCAAAAAAATAAATAAAATCAATTTGGTATTGCTCTAAAAACTTTACCCTCTATTTTGATGCCTTTACAGTGCCTGTTGTTTACCGCAATTACGACGGTTTCTTTATTTTGTGGCAGGGAGTTATATACAGCCTGCAGGATAAAGAGAAGGAAGCTGCTGAACAGTTCGAAACATATCGAGCTCTTGTGCCTGAAGAATTTCCACAAAGGGGATTTGTGGATGATGTTGTGTTGGCAGCAAAAGCCAAATCTCAGGAGCGGTTTCAAAAGGAGTTTAAATCCCCATATAATTAAAGCGTTCACACTTTTTATTTTTTGGATAACTAAGAATAAAACCATTCACTTTTTTTTTTCCTGCACATTGTATGGCTGGTAGCATTTCTGTGCGTAGAATATTGCGTTCGAGTGCAAAGCAGTTGCCATGTGTGAATGGTTTTACTTTGTAATAGTTTGGTCTGCAAACATGCATACCTGGGATGTTCTACATTAGAGTCTTGGTATGTTTCAAATGAGTTTTGGACAAATTGTTGTTGTATCAGATGATCTTAGTTGGGGTTTGTTTCATAATAGTGGGGCTGGTCAAATTCCAAGACAGTCTTATGTGGATATGGGGCAGTGCTAGTTAGTTCAGATGGGGCTTGCCTAAATGATATGGCGAGGACATTGGTTTTTGCTCCGGAGAAGCTTGAAATTAGAGATTGGGGGGCTGTATAGAGTATAATTGTTCATCTATAGGTTCTCCCCATTTGGGGTGAATTGTACATTATATGATCAAAGTAAATGATCAGAAACGGGCCTGTGTAGGATTTGTTCTTAGACTTGTGGTAGCTTAGCCGACCGAATTCTGTAGACATCTGTGCTTGATCGCCAAAATATGGCAAAAATCCATTTCCTGCTTTCTTTCTAAATCTTTTCAATCTTTTTGCTTCGATGAGGTAAATATGTTCAGTTAGGTTTGGCTTTGTTATTTTTGCCTATGATATAGATGTAAAGTAGGAATCATTTATATGGATTAATGGCGATCTCAGTGAGCGAAGCACGTGTAAATGGAAGGGAAATTTGCATGGCCATTGTAACAATCTGTTGCTTAATCAAATTTTGGTAGGAACATTGTTGCTTTTACTCCTGAATGTAAGTGAATATCAGATATTGAGACTCATTTATCACACTTTTTATGATCTACTCAAAAGAATATAACAATTCTATGAATCCGGAATAACAAGCACTGCCCTCTGTATAAGATCTCCCTAGAACTTGAAGATCAGCTCGCTTTAATTTCTGATTTGGAGAAGTGTGGAATAAAAATAGTGGGAGCCGGTTGAGATTTGCATAATAAAAATGAAGTTAAGAGTGAGCACTTCACAATACATAATGAAGTTTGGATGGTTGTAATCCATCAAAATAAATAAGTCTGCACCAGTGTATCTACAAAATTGAGTAGCCAGATGCCAGATGGTAATCACAGATGTCTAAACTATCAGTAAAAATATATCCAGGTACCATCTCCTCAGACGTCCAAGCTCTTACAACTTAAAACCACACATCATCACGTTGCCCAACTGCGTATGAGAAGTTTCTATCAGCGATATTGTCAACTTCCAACTTTCCCAGAACATAGAAAAGCGGATGCATGGCAACCTCGCAAGTACTGGGAATAAAAGATAATGGCAAGGGAACTTTTTCAGGAGATTCGTGTTGGTAAGAAAACTGTGAACCAAACACTTCAAAGTTTTGGTACCATCTCACCAAGGATGCTCGAGTGTGCTTCCCAAAAGTTTGGCTTGATTATGTCGCAATGTTCTACAGTAACTTTATTGCGAGAATTTGCAAGGGATGATCCATTCTCATCCGCTAAAGTTATGTCTTCCTGCATACAAAACTATAATCTGAGCTTCAGAAGATAAACTATCAAGGAAAATTGGAAAATGACTGGCACACAGGATGTTGTAAAACACAACCATTGAGGTTGAAGGAAGCCAACCAAACAGTTTGTCCCAACTTTCTTACCTCAGCTATCAACATTACCTAGTGGTCAATTCTGAACAAAGGATATTTTGGTACCATACAATAGAATTTTGGGGGGTTTGCTTTAAAATTCAATTTTTTTTTTTTTTTATATGACAATTATTTATCTTTTTTGTCATTTTCCAATAAAATCACTAGCAAATATGTGTGGAGTGCTGGTTAGCTCACAAGCAAAAGGACGTATATCTACCTAAATAAGGACCTGAGGAGAATATTGTAAGCCTCTGAATAAAATGGAACAAGTGATGATAGAGAACAACCATCATTGACTACTCAGGTTAAATGCCAAATGGCATGCTTACACACATAGCAAAGCTATCTATGTGTAGATTAATTTGGAAGGTCCAACTATCAGCCAAACAATTTGTTGTCTAGAAATTTATTTAACCATATTGATGCAAGCACAATGGAGTCCACATTCTCTCAAGAGTGTTCACCATTACTACAAACTCAGTCCTAGAGTAGCATCACCTTGAAACATATAAGCATTGACCAGATGAGCTCAAAAACCAGGCCGAGATGATCAGTCTAGGTGCTGGAGCATCTAACACAACTCGAACCAACTCATATCCACATTTCATCATGCATCCCAAATTGTCACAGTGCACCATCTCTTAGTGGACTGTGATACAAGTTGACGATACTCTAGGAGAAATTGCATTGAAAGTACTATGAAGAATTCACCTCTGATAAGGAGATAAAGATTACCTTCTCCCAGAAAGCCAAGGAACCTTGGCGGAACATGGGTTCTAATTCATTGTACTCAATATAGAATTCCTTGATAAGTAGTTCATTTTTCTCTCTTGCTTGAGTCCCCTGGAAAATTAAAATTTCGACAGCAACATTAACAGCCGATATTCATGTGGGATACCTTCTCTCACTATAACATAGATTCAAAATGATACAAAATAAATTTGCACTTTTATAAATGTCACAAACTGAAGAATAAAGTATAGCATGGGCATATATGAAATAGTGTAAGTATATGGAAAATAAAAAAAATGGTAACAACAACAGAATAGGCAACCATCCATGTACTTGAGAGGGTACCAGGTACCAGGTACCAGGGGAGAGCAACTATGACCTTAAGACAACAGCAAAAAAATCATAACAGAAGCAGATAAATAAAATAATTAGAAGATAAATAAAATGATTAGAAGAATAGAAGTTCATGGAAGATATAAAATCCCAAGAACTATAGATAATTTAGTAGTCTGTCATCCACGAGTGTTCGATAGACCACACCATAGAAAGTATACAGACCATGATCCTCAAAACTCGATAATCCTACTAGGATTCAATGAAACTTTCTTAAATATTTCTCCCAATGGTGGAAATCAGCATGATTGTGACTGATTTTATGTGTATGCATATGGTATATGCAAGCAACATGTATTAAGCAAGGGAAAAATGTTGCATAATGTTTGCAAATAAAGAAGCTTAAACCACAAGGCTCTGGAAAATCAACCTTTTGAGTGCTTGTAGAAGGTTTAAATCTGCAAGCTCTGAGCACTAAAACAAAAATCTTCAGTGAGGGATTAACTTACAGTAGACCAAGAGACTAAAACAATATAACTCTCCGAAAAAAGTTTGAAATGATGATCATATGTCAACAATTGGCTCTCTCTCACAGTGGAGCCCCTTGCTCTAATTACTGGTGGAGGATTCCGTCTAAATACGGCAAATATATGATCTACTTATGCAGCATAAAGAATTCCATTAGAACAAGAAAAACTAAAGAACAAGCACGAATACAAAGGAAGTAATCTAATACGACTGAAGGAACGATCCTTGGAGAGGGTGAACAGATCTTAGCACACACCTTCAGATAATCTTGAGCTTCACTTTTGCTTTTTCCTTTCTTGTTTACAAGCATCCAGAAACAAGTATTATACTGATTATTGATGTGGCCTGCAATATGTCCACGGAATTAACAACCATGCCCTAATAGAGAGAACAAGTTTACACTGTCTGCAAAAGTCAGTAATTTGGTTTTACATGTTAAAAAACCAAAAGTTCAATGTCTTCTTCTCCCCAATTTTTTTTTCATTATCGATGTTATCATATTTTGTAAAATGCACTTAATACTCACAATCAACTTGTCTCCATGCTAGATAGTCTCGAAGAATCTCATCTGATGGATAGCATACTGCACGTCCATCAAAAGAAGGAGGGTACTTCAATTCTTTCAGTGGAAAGAATTCTTTCCATTTCATTATGTACATGGAAGAGAAGAATGATACAGTGACAGACACTATTTCACTGCAAAGGTGATAATAGAAGTGATTTTAATACTGAATCCTCAGATACTAGAAGTCTCCCACAGGAAAATTAAACATTCAAATTTCCCCACATAGGCATCACAAGTTACAAAACGGGCAAGGAGAGAGCATTCCTTCATGTCCCCCATCCCAACAGGATATTATCCCATAAATACTATATTTTTTTATAAGTATCCCATAAATACTATATGACTACAGTGTTTGGAGCTAAAAGAATAAAGATAGGAGAAAGACCTTGCTTGACGTTGATAGAAATGAGAATCCTTCTTAAAAACGAAGCTGGATAACACCAACAATGTGATTAGAAACTGGTAGAAATATCGAGTCTAGAACCATAAAACATGAAAAAATGCCATACCTGTACTCGTCACTGACACCATAGGCAAATATTATATCTGGAATCTCTTGTAACACAGCCACTGCACATGAATTCATAAGGTTCAGAGCTTGTTTGTCGTTCGGCTTCTCAAATTGATGAACTTCAGAAAATCTACCACAATACAGACAACTGAACCCTGAGCTTCATTTGCAGTATCTTAGCGGGAACCAAGCAACAAAATTCCATGCATCACAAGATTGGGAAACATATAGGTCAGCAAGAGTCCTCTATAATTTTTCACTTAAGAGAAAACTACCTCCATTGTAAATTATCTTTTGATTTTAAGTCATTTTAATTGATTAGACGTTTCCACAAAGTAGGATTTTGAATGACCCAAAATTTTCACATCTGTTCTATTCTACAAGCTGTATTATACTTGTGACAACAAATGACTATAAGAGACATATCAGCACTTTTGCATGCTAAATTGTGAAAGCGTCCTCGTCAAGGTGCAACCTAGTGGTCGAAGGGCAGATTTGAGATGGGATTTAAACTCACATATCTTGGTTCGATTCCACACTAAGAGCTCTCCTAGATTATATGCAATTTTGACAAGTAGGGTTGTGCATCTGAACTTTTTTTTTTATCTGGAGTTTACACCCAGGGGTGGGTCCGAAGGTCCCTGCCTTGGTGAGGTTCCATGTCATCAGTGCATGGTTGAATGCCTAATGGTCTTCATGTATTTATTGGAATAATTAAGCATACAGTGACCAGGGTTCTCTAATATTTTGGAAACTGAGCCTACCCTACAATGCTTCCGACTTCATTTGATAAGCAACAATGAGAACCAAGAAAGGGAAAAGAAATTGCCTGGCCCAATTCTAGTGATAATGGGCTATGTTTCTATGCATATTTTAACTTTACCTGTGAAAATGGCAGCCATCAATTCTAATTACAATCCATGTTGATGGCATCAATTTGTTCTCAAATTGGAAGAACCTAACATACTCCAGTTTTATTTTGTCCACATCCTCCGTAAAACCACCCACCTCCTTCAGAAGACTTGGATGTTCATTCCAAAAACTTCTTCCAGCTATATTCTCGGCATGGACAATTCTAGCCTTTCTCCTAAGTCTTTTAACAGGTGCACCATTCACATTGCACTTGACATTTTCTTCCACCTAAACAAGGTCAGAAAGAGACCAGCTTGGCATGTTAGAAGCCATATACAAGGCAATGTAGAAAAGAGCAACAAGGGATAATGTATGCATTTTGGTACGAATTAAAAATCTACTTTTATCACTGCCAACCAAACACAAATGCCATACCACTCACATGAACATAATGAAGAGCAAAACAATCTGTAGTACTGTAGTTATTAGTTGAGGGCACTTATAGCCAGGTCACTAGCAGTCTAGCAGGCCGGGACCATACATGCCTTGGATCTTATAGAGAACTTGATTCATTATTTCAGGTCCTAAAATTTATCAGCTATAAATAAAAAAATTGGAGAGCCAACCACTGATAGTTCAGATATCATAGGACAACAAAGATGAGTTTTCCTTGAAAACTTTAAACTCTTTGGCAGTGTAGAATGAGGAAACTTAAACATAACAGTTAAAACGACAATTTATATGATCAAATGGCTAAAAGAAACCGATTCAAATGGCTCGGTTTCTTGACAAAAACTTAAATTATCTAAACAAATCAAGTAACTCACATTTTCAACAAGTAAAAATAAGGAAAATAACCATGATGAACAGGAACCATAGGAAAATGATTCCACTTGTTTAAATATCCCAAAGAGGGAATAGCTCAATTGACTTATGAAAATCAAAGCCCCTAGTCCATGTTTGTGATCATAAGGATTATCAAGAACCATTTCTGAGGCAGTATGAAGATTCTAGCATAGACTTCAAAGTGGCACTAGTAGATGTTTGACAACATAGGGTAACATCAGCATTTATTAGAAATAGAAAAATCTGAATCTTAGCCTAGATAGTGGTTTACTGTTGACTACAAATAGAAAAAATTGTATATTAACCTACAGTAAACAAATTTACAATGACTTGGGTTCCCCCAAAGTTCCTAACATAGACAGTGGCCATCAAGCCAGCCATTTTGGGGAGTGTCCTTGTTTACATGAACGAGTACAGCTACTTTAAATCTGTTGCTCCTAAGTGGAAACACAAAATCTAAATGGGAGAGCTCGATATTTTTATAACATATTTGGCACTGTTAGGAGCATATGGTGAGGGCCACTGTCTCCTTCTCAATAGCACTCTCTCTTCTTTTTTGATAAGTAAGAAGACAAATTTATTAATATGAACGAAATAGGCGAAGCACATCTACACAAGATGTATACAAAAGAAAACACCTAAATACATTCTAGAAAACAGAAAATGGCAACAAAAAGTCATGAGCAGAAGCTCCATTAAGCGCTAAAGCAGAAAACCATTGCAATAAAGAGTACACAAAAAAATTCCAGATTTCCATAAATGTGCGCTCCTTATCATTAAAACACCGCTCGTTCCTTTCCAACCAAATGCATCACATAAGACACAAAGGAACCATCTTCCACATTGCAGCCACTTGAGAGTTACCATATAACCCGTTCCAACATGCAAGACTATCCACCACTCTCAAAGGCATCACCCAAGCCAACCCAACTCTACTAAAAACTCCATTCCACAAGGCCTTTGCGACCTAACAATGCAAAAGAAAGTGATCCACGGATTCCCCATGCTTCTTGCACATGAAACACCACTCAATAACAATAAGGCCACGCTTGCTCAAATTATCCATCGTCAAAATGCTTCCAAGTGAGGCTGTCCATAAAAAGCAACTTTGGAAGGCATGTGAGTCTTCCAAATGCGCTTCCAAGGAAAAGAGGGGCTATGCTAAACAGTCAACACCTTATAATATGAACGAACCGTGAACTTTTTACTTCCCATAGGCTTCCACAACATCTTATCTCTCTCATAACCCCCTATTCCCAGTGAATATAAGAAGCTGAAAAAATCTGAAACATCATCAAGTTCCCAATCAGGTGCATCTCTAATAAAACAAACATCCCACTGCAAAGAACCATTAGAACGAACTAACAAATTAGAAACAGAGGCGTGCCCATCAGAAACCATACGGAAAATAGTCAGGAACACCCTGTTAAGGGCCCGATCTCCACACCAGCCATCAAACCAAAAACGGATCCTAGAACCCTCTCCAAAATCATAGCTAACATATTTAACAAAACTCTCCCACCCCTTCTTTCTAATGAACTTCCAAAAGGCTCACACCATAAGCCCCCTTAACCTCCTTAGAGCACCAACCCCCCCAGTCGCACCCATATTTTCGATCAATCACCTCCCTCCATAACGACTCCCCCCTTCCGATTGATATCTCCACAACCATTTCCCCAACAAAGTCTTATTGAACATTCGCAAATTACGAACCCCCAACCCTTCATTTGAGATAGGAGCACAAACTTTATTCCAACTAACAAGATGGAGTTTAGTTTGCTCGTCCATGCCACCCCATAGAATTGTACGAAATAACTTCTCAATCCGAAATAACTTTATTCCAACTACAGGCAATGGAAATAAAGAGAGAAAGTAAGTTGGAAGATTGGCGAGTGTACTTTTGATTAAGGTAATTCTACCTCCTTTTGATAAATACAACCACTTCCAACCAGTCAAATTTTTTCCAATCTTCTCAACCACCCCATCCCAAATAACCTTAGCCTTAAAAGACTCACCCAATGGAAGGCCTAAGTATTTCATTGGTAAAGAAGCAACCTTACAGCCCAAAAAGTATGCCAAACAATTTATATTCCGAACCTCCCCCACCGGAACCATCTCCGACTTACCCATATTCACCTTAAGGCCTGAAACAGCTTCAAAACATAACAACACAGCCCTTAAGGCTTGAATTTGATCACGATCCGCATCACAAAAAACCAGAGTATCATCTGCAAAAAGAAGGTAAGTGTAATAGTCCCATTATTGGCATTTCCCACTGAAAAACTGGAACCCCTAATAGCAGCCTCCATTATTCTACCCAATGCCTCCATGATAACAACAAATAGGAAGGGAGATAAAGGGGTCCTCAAACCATGAGAGCTGTGGAAGAAACCACATGGAGTACCATTAACTAACACTGAAAACGGAGCAATAGAAACGCAATGTCTACCACCTCTCCCCAAAGCCACATCTCCCAAGCATATAGAGAAGGAAATCCCAATTCACATGATCAAACATCTTTTCCATACCTAGCTTACGAAGAACACAATCGATTGTCTAAACATTCATTAGCAACCATAACAAAATCACTAAGCTCATTCACGAGAAGTATTTTCTGTCTCCCTACATCTCCAAAAGGTTGCTTGTTCCAAGTTGCTAAGCATTCTATCAAGGCCTTTAGTTTATTCTCAAAAGCAAAAGTCAGGGTGCCTTGAAAGCGATAAGAATTCCACCACTCCTCCATCCTATCTACAAAACCTTCCGAATTTAACCACTTATTTTCACACTAGAGATATCGTTTACTCCTTGACAGTGACCACAATTTAGCAGTATAAAAGAATCACTTGGGCAAAGCCTTGGTAGTTTCCACTGGGATACTTCAGATAATAACACCTTGCATTCTGGAGAGATACGGAATTGGTCAATTCTGGACCAAGAGGGGTTGTCCCCATTAGAAGACCGTGTGAAGTTTTCCCAACCATCGGAGGATCAGTAAGATTTTGCTCGAAAATAAAGTCTGAAACTCCTCCATTGTCAACCAGAAGCAAGCTAGACCTTACCTGTCACTAGGGAACTTAATAACATTGAAATCTCCCCCAGTGCACTAGGACATGTCCCACCAACTACAAAATCCAGCCAACTTGTCCATAGCAAACTTCTATCATAAAATTAAAAAAGAAAAAAAAAATCTGTAGAAGCATGAAATGTATATGACGCATAAAGGCATGTTTGACAACCCTTGAACTGGACAAGCCATGAATAGCACAACTAGTTTCCAATTTCTACGAATCTTATATTTCTCAAATACCATACTTGTTACTATGAGTCTAGAAAAATTGCATATAAACTCAAACCAATTAAGTTTATTTGTAACTTAGGATTAATTCAATACCAGACTGAATCAAATCCTTAGTTTTCAAATACCCCATTAGACTTGGTACTTGCCTCATTTAGGGGCTTAAGCTTAGGGCCTTAAGGTATAATCGCATCAAATAATAAAAGGCATAAATCCAGTAACATTAGCAACAATATTAGAACTTCGGTACAGTTACATGTCCCAAACTCTACATCATTGAGTTGTCTCATCAAAGTACAGAAATTTTATTCCAGTTAATCTGGTAATATAACTTTCAATTTGACACTCTTATGAGACCTTTTTTTTTTTTTTTTTTGTAAGTGATCAAACATATTATTTTAAAAATACAAAAGCCATAGCCGGTGTACGCAGAAACAAATGTCACATTTCTTTTACAAAATGTGACCTTTTTTTGATAAAATGTCACCTTTTTTTGACAATGAAATAAGTTTCATTAATGATCTTGAGAAAAGAAACAAAGGAAATGATACCTTAATTTTAAAAAACTACAATGTAGTATAAGGGTCCACATGTCTCTTTCAACACTTATTATAAAATATTACCAGGGGTTTGATAATCTTGAAATTTATGAACTTTGGCCGAGAAAACAAGATAAATTTACAAAATATATATATATATATATATATTGATAAGTAATTTACAATATATTTTTAATAAGTTTAAATTTACAATGTAGTCACCACTAACAAACCAAACGTTAGCTATTGAATGGTAAGTGACACTTGCACCACAAACCCACTAGTTCACCCTCCACATTGTTCTTACAGAGGGAAGGGGGACCATTTGAGCTAGATCAATAGGATAACTCCATTTAAATACATGATTACCTTTGTTTTGAAAATGCAAGATCCTTGACGGTACATGGCAGGAAGGTTCTTGTAATTGATGTGGAACTTTTGAAAAAGCAACTCATTTTTCTGTTGTTTTTGGGTGCCCTGACAGTTTAGAGATACAACACAACTATGAATAAACAAGGGATATTTTTAAGTCATTATGCATGCCAACTTTGGAAACCAAAATTTTTCTTTGGATAAAAAGTGCTGGACAAGAATCAAAGCAAAGATACATGAATTAAAAATTTGGTTAAATCTAGTTAGACAGGAAATTGGACTTTTGAAGGATATCACAGTAAAAGTCCAAAAGTCTTAAGTAAATAAAGAAAATGATGATACAAAAAGTCATTCAAAACAATGGAAATAAAAGTTAAAAAAAATGTTCCGTTTAATCTTGGAAATCCAAAAGCTAGCAAACCTTTTCACACAAACTGATATACATGTAAAATGCATATTTTCTTTTGACAAGATATGCATGCAAAACATTTTTTATAGTTATATGCATGTAAAAACATATGAAGACAGATTCATAAAAACTGAACATTAGCACCTTTAAAAACTCGCGTGCTTTATTTTCAGTCTCTCCACCTTTAACCAACATCCAGAGACAAGTGTCATGCAGGTTATTGAGATGACCTGTAAAAGAAAAAGATAAATGTGAATAGTAAGACTTAATCATGTTGTCGGTTTTCTCTAAAGTCTCAGAAGTAGTTAAAACCAAATCCAAACAAGAAACTTATTTCAGAAATGTTTGAAGTTGTTGAAATCATATTTAACACCAGTGGTTGAGTACTTACAATCGTTTTGTCTCCATGCAAGATATGCTTGAAGAACTTCTATTGATGCACAACTGATTACACGCGAATGATATGATGGGGGATATTTCAACTCCTTCTCAGGGAAGAATTCTTTCCATTTGGTGACATATACAGAGGAGAATAAGGAGACAATGAGAGATAGTAGCTTGCTGCAGAGTCAATTTAGATAGCAAGTTAACACTAAGAATAAATACATAATTAGGATCTCATATTGAACTTGCAAAAAAATGACTAATACAAAATACGAACTTTGGTAGGGATCCAGAGCAATCACATCTCGATGCTCTGACCAGTGTGTGCATAGCTGCCTATGCTATTTTATTTTAGCTGTTGGATACGCTAATACTTCTTATGCTATTTCAATTACTATGGTCCTTGAATACTTTTCTGTCATACACTGATAATAGTGTACTCTTTTCTTAGGGCTGTTTGTACAAGTTAAAAATGTCAGGAAAAAGGCCTTTCTAGTCACACCCTTACATCACAATCCCCCACAAATGATATCTTACACACATCAAAGACCATAGAAGGGGCGGAAAAAGAAGAAGAAGAAGAAGATAAAGATGTAAGTTCAGATTAAGAACCTGGCTCGCCGCTGGTAGAACTTGGATGTCTTCTTGAAAACAAAACTGCAACTCACATCACCGATAAACCATGAAGCTTCGCATAAGGAAGTTAATAGTGTCATATTATAATGTCGTAGGCAGATAACAAGAGAGTGATGCATATAGAGAAAACACTATAACTAGCAAAATGTACTACCTGTACTCATCACTGAATCCATAGGAGAACGCTATGTCAGGATACTCCTCCAAAATGGCAGTTGCACACGAGTTCATCAAATTCAAAGCTCTTTCATCATCTGGCTTTTCAAACTCATGAACTTCCGAAAACCTATCACATAATTAAAAAAAACTGAATTCCATTAAGCATCCCTACATTCGTGGTATCAGAATTCCGAATTTATTGCCGAGATGGCACGAAACGGTATGCGGGTAGCCAGGGAATCGTTTGTACAGTGTCCACATTGGGTATGTTATTATATGTTGATTCCAATATCTAGTTTAGCGTCACCTTTTAGACCAAATGGTCACAAAACCAGGGCAGCACAAGACTATAAATTGCCCTAATGCATGGAGACTGAGTAAGCTGTTTTACCTTCGAAAATCGCGGCCATCGATTCGAACAACGATCAAATTGGGCAGCATGACCTCGTCTTCAACCTCGAATGACTTCACATACTCGTACTTGCTGTTTGCCATCACAACTCCAAAAGAAAAACAGACAAAAAGAAAAAGGGGTAAAAAAAGAAAGGAAAGCCTTCTTTCTGGCTAGTCTCACAGAACAATGATCAAACACCAGTTGCGCCGGCGGAAACTCACGAGAAATAGGTATGTGGCCGGTTCGGTCCGGTCCGGTCTAATATTGGATAAAAGTTAGGATTGAACCGATATGTACCAGTTTTATATTTTTTAAAATTGAATATGCATCGGTTACCCTCCTAAACCGATATCTCCGGTTTTATTGATTTCCGGTTCAATTTGATCCGATTTTTTAATTTTTTAAAATATAAGTTTGTTATTAAAAATATAAAAACTTGTTAATAAAAAAAATTGCTTCAAAAAATATGTTCTTAAAATCTATTTCTATTACAAAATCTGCACTAGTAGATAAATATATTTTAGTAAAAAAATATGTTTTAGTAAAAAAATTAGTGTTAGTTATAAACTTATATATTAGTATAGTTATATAATATATTATTAATATTATACTATTAGTATAATTATATATTAGTATTAGTCATAAACTTATATATTAGCATAGATATATAATATATTAGACTATAGATAATATAATTTAATATATATATATTTTATGTTTAAAGTATATGATCAATTAAATTTTCATCTTTAAGATTAAACTTTTATTTTATAAATTATAATAACATTATTTTATATATAATTATATTAATAACATATAATCAAACAAATTACAAATGTTCATATTTAAAATTAACATTTTATGTTATAATTAATAAATTATAATATGAAATTATTTCATATATGATATATAATTATATATATTATATATAAAAATTTCATATATAATTATATATTATATATAAAATTTTTATATAAAATATTAATTTTTATATTTTTTTCTCCCAACCGGTCCAGTTTGGTTCGGTCCAATCCCGGAAATCGTAGAACTGGAACCGGACCGGTTTCGGCCGGTTTGCATAATGTAAGAACCGGTTCCGGACCGGACCGGTTCAAAACCGGTCCAACCGGTTCAGTCCGGTCCGGTCCGGTTTGATTTTCCGATTTCTCCGTTTAAATTTACACCTCTAACGAGAAGTGTCAAAAGTAGCCTTTGTTTTTAACACACCCTAGCGCCCCGCACACCCTCCCTGTTATGGTGACGTGGAAAAACAAATACAGAAATGAGTTTTGCATTCCTACTATTCACCTAACCTATACACACCAGCATGTAGGCTTTTTTTTTTTTTTAAAAAAAAAAGAAAGAACTTTAAACATGTGTTGATTTGATTTCCCCCCCCCCCCACCCTGCGTTCTCTCCCCCTCCTCCTTGAGCTCGTTGTCCTTTCGCTGACCTCACCCTCCGCTTGTATTCCTGCTGCTGACATCGTCACTGTCTGCTCTTTACTGTCAAGGCTAACAAAAGTTCGAAACTTCTCCGGCTTCACCATTTCCGCATAGCTTCATTCCTCCGCTGGCATTCTTGCTGCCGACACCCACCGTCTATCGCCTGGCTCTGCCGACAAGGGTAAAAAATGAAAGAATATGGTTTTTATTTTTCTCTTTTCATTTCATCTCTCCATTGCTCATATTGTGTACTTTTTGTGTTTAATGGATCTGTGTGTTGAATGGATCTGTGATTTTGTCTTTGTATGATCAGTGTTTTGTGGGGTTTTTAGTTGCTGACATCTTGGGTTTTTTCTCATTCGAGAATGGCATCAACTGTCCACAACACGCATAAATTTCGTATACCATCAACTTTCCACAGCATTTATTATCAGAAATCACCATTTGACTCGCTTTTTAGACAATCATGGGGATGGGTTACCACCAATTTATAAGCTCTAGAACCCTCTTTTTGTGTGTTCTACTATTATAATAAGGTGTTGGTTGAGATATTAGCCCTTTCTTTATGCATCTTGTTGCTTTTGATAAATGAAATGCTTGCTTAGGTTAAAGAAAGACAAAAATCAAACAAACCACCTTATGCCAACATTAACTTAATCTAGAGGTTGATACTTGATCAATATATCTCTTTATATATTCAGAAAATAAGTAGAGGCTAATTGCATGTCAAGAGACACAATAATACAATAGACAGTGAAAATCTAAATCTCTGACCTGAATGAATGAAATTAAAGCACCAACTATGAAAGCACATTGTTGGGCCCACTAAAATGAGTTCATCTTCCACACTGACTTGCACCTAAAAGAAACCACGGCCTAGAAAATGAAATAAGAATCTTTGAATTACATTTTGACATTTCATGGTCACCATGTTATGGTGAAGGAATCATTTTTTTTTTAATAAAACATATTGCATTCATTAATAATAAACATTACAACTTTGACCTGAAACATACATAACAAGCCAACTACAACATTAATAGATTCTCAGTATACAATTGTAACTGACATAGTCTAGTCCATGCTGCAAACCTCTACAGACCACCATATGAGAGATAACACAACTCTATCAAAGGCAGAGTTTACAAACCCTATACTCTGTCTAAGACGGAGTAGATGACATACTCTATGGACAAAAGTCCAAGAGACTATTCTAAGAGACTATGTATTTTTTGTTTTTATTTTTCTAAAACAAAAGACATAACAGAAATTAAAGATACATGAGAAAAAATGAATTACATCTTGAAAAGACATAGAATCGCATTTGATTAAGCTTTATACGCATGATTCATGTGTTATGAATAAGTTTTAACTTGCAAGCTATATATGAAGGAAGATCAACCACTAACTAGTTTTTGCCATTTCATTTTATCATAATTTGTAAAGAATGAGAGCTCTAGAATTGGAATAAGCAGTAAAGAATGAGAGTTCTAGAACTGGAATAAGACCTCATTTGGATGCGTCTTTGATTGTTTTGCCGAAAAATTTCATTTCTTTTGCATGAAGATACTTAATAAGAAAGCATAAACTTTTTTACTTCAAAGACTATTAGCCATCAAGTCTTCACAGCTTTTGAATTAAGCATTGATTGAGAATGGAAAAAATATCAATTTGCTTACAAAAGGTGTGCAACCTAAGATCATGAAGCAGGCGTAAATAAACATCTTTTAATGTAAGACACACCAAGTTTTTTGCCAAAAAGCAATAAAGTTTATGTGTAAGCAACTTTTCCATTAGGAAGAAATAGTTGAAGCACTTTTTATCCTAGCGGCTAAAAACATTAATCTTTTTAACTAGCAGCTGAAGAACTCATCAGCCAATTGGCCATTTCAATATTGGGTATCTCAATATAGTTAGTGTCGTATTCAACGTTTTTGTGATCTTTTCAACCAAAAGTATTCACAAGATGCAATTATTGTATGCTGAGTTATGTTTAAGTTGGTTTGGTTGCTGATATTAATTATATTTCTCAAACTTTAGTTGAAATAGTATGATGGACGAAGATGAAGATGAAAGGCCACCCATGCCTTCAACATCGATTTCACCAAATTAAGTATAATACACATTGGTTAGTTGAGAATGTCGTTAATGTGTTATATGCAGCATTAAGTTAATGCATTTTTTACATTTTGTTATAAGGATATTATGGTCCGCCATATCCATACTACCCGTCATATATGCTGCCATCAAATACATAACCAAATTCATATCCGTATGCTTGGGATAGCCAGGTAGACATATGTTTATTTTATTGAATTCTTTTTAGTTGCGTGCATTCGAGTCTTTATAATATAGTGTGTAATTTCAGCATACAAGGATTCCACTATATGGACCAACTATGCCTTATCCTCTGTCGAGTAATTCGGAGGCAATTCCACCATGCAAACCAACTATGTCCTACCCACACTGCCCAAATCATTCATCAACTATATCATTTAGTGCTGAAAGTGAAAAGAATGTTGGAGGTACGTCACAGCCAAACGATCAAACTTTTTCATATTCTTTTTTGAGACACTTTGTGCCCGACGAGTTAATTTTAAATGTATGTAATAAAAATGCTAATCTGAAGGTAAATATTATTGCACCATAAACTTCATCTGACGTCAACATAGAGCCGAATGCGGAAGGGACAAATGAAGTCTCATATGATGATGAATGAGTTGAGCCTCCAAAATCTGGTATGGTGTTTACAACTGATAAAAAGGTTTTAGCCTATTACAAACGATATGCCAAGAAAGAAGATTTTGGTGTTATCACAAAAAGGATGAAGAGAGAAGTAGATGAGAGTGCGAAGTATGTGATGATTGGATGTGCACGTGTCAGCAGGTACTATCCTAACCACATTAATTTATCAAAGCCACGACCAACAATTAAAATGGATTGTAAGGCAAAGGTAAATGCTCACTTGGTAAATGGGGTATGGGTTTTTACCATTGTTGATCTATCAGTCCACAAAATTTTAGATTTTTTAGATCTCACAAATGTTTAGATTTTTTAAATCTCATAAATGTTTAGATGAATACAGTCAAAGGATGCTCGACTTGAATGACAAAGCGAGTATTCAGATGAATAAGAATTTTCAAGCACTTGTGACTGACATAGGGGGTTTTGAGAATTTAGAATTCCAAGATAAAAATTGTCAAAATTTTATTGACAAAACTAGTAGACATTTGAGGCTAGTTAAAGGAAGTGGTGGAACATTGAATGACTACTTTAAGAGAATGAGGGAGATAAATGATGACTTTGTATCCGTCATGGATGTGGATGACGAGTGCAGAGTCAAGAATGTGTTCTGCGTTGACACATGAAGTCGAGTGGCATATGAGTAATTTGGACATTCTATACTGTTAGGGGAATGTTTGATTCCAAGCAAGGATACAAGTGCTTTCGTGTGGTTGTTTGAAGCATGGTTACATTGTATGAATGAACGAGCACCCAAAGCAATCATAACATGCCAAGACTGGACAATGAAGAGTGTTATTGTCATTGTATTCCCAAACAGCCACCATATATATTGTCTCTGGCATATAATACGGAAACTGCCTAAGAAATTGAGATCTCACTCAGAATACAACGTAGGGTTGAAAATTGTCATTCAAATTGCACTCTATGATACACAGAGTTGCGAAGAATTTGAGGAGAAGTGGGGTAAATTACTTCAGAAGTATGACCTTAGTGATAATGCATGGTTGCAGGGCTTGCACAACGAGAGGTCATTTTGGGTACCAATTTATTTGAATGGTGCATTCTGAGCTGGTATGAGCACTACACAACAGTCTGAAAGCATGAACGCCTTTTTCAACGGCTTTGTGCATTCCAGTACGACATTGAAAGAATTTGTCGATCAATTTGACAATGCTCTGAGGAAGGTGGAGATGGAGACGATGGTTGATTTCCATTCTTACATCCAAACGATCCCATGTGTATCCCCATTCAAAATTGAGAGGAAGTTTCAATCATTAACACGAATGCAAAGTTTAAAAAGGTTCAACAAGAGGTTTGGGGGATGATTTTATGTAACCCTGCACTTGTCAGCACACAAGGTTGCATTTTCACCTTCGATGTTTTCAAAAGAATTTCCACCTTCGATGAACATGTAAAAATTGTCAAGTACTCAGTTTACTATAATGAAGAGGAGTGCGAAGTTAACTGCACTTGTGCCCTATTTGAGATGAGGGGGACTCTCTGTAGGCATGCATTTAAAGTCTGTTGGATGAAGTACATTCATGTGCTGCCAGAGAAATATGTGTTTGATTGATGAAGAAAAGACTTAAGAGAAGATACACATTGATGAAGAATAGCTATAATGACTTGCGGGTCAATGCGGATGCACGACGGTATGACATTGTGGTTAAAAGATATTTAAGATTGGCGACGCGTGTATCCCCAAGTGATGACCATGTGAATGTATTCTTGCACAATTTGAATGAATTTGAGCAAAAATTTGCAGGATTATAGCTTGAGTCTGGTTCAACCAAGGTGAAAGAGAACATGGTCATCGACAAGGGTAAGAAAATATTAAGCTCCCATGTAGCTTGAGAGAAAGGGAGACCGCCAATAAAAAGAAAGGTTTCAATGGTGGAAAAGTTTAAACAAAGAGAAAGAAGAAACATGTAGTAGGTTTTCTTCGAGTACTTGTGTAAATATTGGATTGCATGCATATTACTTTCTAACACATGTTCATTGTTTTTTTTTTTTTTTTTGTCAATTTGGATTTGCAGAAAAATATTTGATGACGAATCACAATATGGTGACCTCCCGAAATCACAAGTTGGTGGTAGTGTGGGTGAGATTGTTATCCTAATCCAATGTAGTACTGCTCTAACACAACCAACGCCACCAGGCAATAATGAGGTGTGAGATTATTTTCACCTTTATAAATCTTCCTGAAATCTTTAAATCTTGATGTCTTTGTTTTAATTTTTCAATTTTGCATATCTCCAGGAAATTTTGTGCATGCCCCATGGGACATAGTGTAAATCAGTGGCCGAGTTTGAACAACAATTGGTTTAGATGAATTGGTGTAACAGATGGGTAAATGTGTAATTGTGTCTTTTGTATTTAGTTTTTACCCATGGTTGCGCACGTGAATGTGTATTTGTAAATGGGTTTAGTTTTTATCCTTAGGTAAATGTGTGATTGTAAAATGGTTGAATGGGGTATGAAAATAGCATAGTCCCTTATCTCTCATTTCCTTTATTTGTTGTTGGTTAATTTTTTGTATAGGTAGTGAGAATTTTTGGATGTTTCTGTTGGGTTCTGTTGTGTTTTTATGTTGATTAGTTGGGAAATGGTTGGGACTCTTGAGAATCCCTCGGTCATGTGAGTAGTTGATTCCAGATTTGTGGCTTTTTTTTTTTTTTTTTGCAAAGTTAACATTCTCCTCTTGAATCTTGGCTAGGCTATAGGCTAAAATTAAGTTGGAAGGGTTGAACATCCTGACAGGTAAACAAATGTCATCCCTAAGGCCTTTAAGGAAACAACTAAGTTTGTAGGTATAAGACAAACCCCTCAACCTGTTAGACAAGGTCTCAAACCTAACTTTGTACTCTTCCACAGTGCCATTTTGTCTCAACTTAGTAAGGGTTTTCATAGGGTCATTATAGGCATTAGGCCCAAATCTCATCAACAAAGCCCTAATAAAGGAATCTCAATAACTAATCTACCTAGATTCATCTAAATCTTGGAGCCAAATGAGGCCTTCCCCTCCATGTCAAAGGAAACTAGTCTTAAACAATGTTGTGACAATGTATTATGAAAAGTAAAAAAATGATGCACTTTATAAATCGAACCTGCAAGATCTTTACCATGGAAGACTAGGAAGTCCAGTTTTACAAGTCTAGCTTGTATTTCTCCCATGTGCTGAGGTGTGACAAGTCCCTCTCTAGGTTGTACATCAAATGTTGATTCTCCATGGCTATTTTTCTGGTTCCTCTTGTGCATCTTTGTTGTCAAAGCTACAAGCTGTTGTACTATTGTGTCAGATTGCCTTTTTAGAGTAAGCACCTCAGTCTCCAACACATCATTTGATTTTTTTTTAGGGCATTGAACCCATCTTCTAGTTGATTTAATCTTGTAACCTTTTGTCATGCTTGTAATATTGATATATAAAGAACGATGTCTCTGATAATACTTTGTAACACATCGAAAATAATAAAGAAAAATGACAGGTATAGTAGCTCTCTTCGAGGGGAGCACCTCCAGGAAAATTGGGAATGAAGAGAAAAAATTTAGGATTTTAGATATATTCCAGATAACTTCCCAATCCCTTTCCAGGCATACAAATAAGACTGACTCGCTAAACGAACACAAACTATAGCCACGAGCCTAACTAACATACTCTTACAAGGGAAATTTAAGAATTCAAGACTACGACCATACTCCAGAAGATCACAAGTACTTAAAAGGCCCAGAGGCCTACTTACATACTTAGACAACTATTAAGTAAAGAAAACATGAAATAAAGGAAACATAATAAGACCATGGGCCTCTTACAAATGCGAGCCCACATCACATCCCTCAGCCCATGAGAGTTCAACTACTAGTCAATAAAAAAAATTGAACATGTAGTAAATAAAAAATGTTTGTTACTCATTTTCATGTGTTTATGTTCTTAATTTTTGCAATAAATACATGTGTCGACGTTCCACCCTTAAAAAATAATGTTTAACATTCAAACGTCACATGATCTTCATATATCTACGTACATATATGTTCGATATTAATTTTCGATCCATATATACATATATATATATATATATATATATATATATATATAACGTTTGAATGTGGTCATTTAGGTTTGAATGCAAAAGTTTAAAACCGATCGAACTATAATTATTCAATATTTGATCAATGGTTGTTTAGTTGCTTAATGAGGTATAATGTTGATCATGTTCGACTGTATCTTGTTTGTCCCATGTTTTCTATGACAGTTTACAAAAACTGTCACAAAAAATCAATTTGCATGTTGTATCGAGATTAATTACGAAATTATCATGTTTGTCCTAGGCCTGATATTGCTGGTCTGACTCTGTACAGATCAGAAATAGACAGGATAATTAATACGGCTCATATTTATAACTAGATCTACAGGTTCCTTGCTCTATTTTCTGATTGTTTTCACAAAGTACTTCATCATATTTTTAACAAAGTTAACCTTATATGATTACTATTTATTATCATAATATTTCGAAAAATATATATATTATTGGTAGGCTATATTATATATAATACGTTCTAAAGATAATAATGTAATTTATATTCATGGCTATATTATTTTTAGTAAAACAAGAATGAATGAAGCTCGTTCATGTAAAGATTCATCAACGTCTTGCCGCCGGTCGGTCTATATATATATATGATCTATTGGCTCAAATCTCACAATACCAATGAAAACAAGATCAACAACAAACCAACCAAAATATTTGCTCCATATGACAAGCGAGTCCTCTCTCCGGCGCTCTCAATTTGAATCGGGAACAGGCAATTTCCTTGAGATGCATTTTGCTGTACGATCTCAGCTAAGCCATTGAATTTGCATGCCTCAACGCTTTGGTCTTGCATTTGGTAGTACATATTAAAAGCATATGATATGTTCCCTTGCATGTCCAAATTGTTGCACGAGGAGCCGTATGTCAAGCTGGTACAGTCGGAGTTGGCGCATGCATAATCAACTTCAGCTCCCACCTCTGTCATTTTCTTAAGACTATCCTTTTTCAACACGCACCATTGACGGTCCAAGTATAGTACTCCAAGGGCACCTATTGGCATCTTGTCCTTACCTTGTCCAGTGAAATCAATCTCAAACTTGGGTTGTCCATCGTATCGAAAAATTCCCCAGTGGCGCTCAAAGCCCCCCGGTGCGATGCTCTTCATGTCCTCGTCGAATAGGCCGAAGAGATACACTAGTAATGGCTCTGGCCGAAGCGGGGTTCCCTTTTTGTTGGCCAATTTCTTTAACAGACCATCATAGAACCTTTTTGCCAGCTTTGGGCTGGCATTTTTGTCCCCATCAGTAGGCCATCCAACTTCCCCGACAACGATTTTCAAGTCCTCAACGCCATTCTTTTTTAGCGTCCAAACGAGTGTATCAAAGTTTGCATCAAACACGTTCGTGTATTGGAGATTTTTGTCTTGGATTGGCTGGGAGCCGCCATCAAAGAAAGCAAAATCCAGGGGGAATTTGGAGTTTTGATAAAGACTAAGGAATGGATATATGTTGACCATAAAGGGAGCCTTGTTTTCATGCAGGAAACGCACTATTTGGACCATTAGATCATGAATATCCTTGCGAAAATTACCTTCAGATGGTATATTTGAGAGGGATTCATAGACATCAGCATTAAGGGGTATCGTGGCCTTGATCTTGTCTCCAAAGCCAGCCTCATCGAGAGCCTTCTGAATGTGTTGTAATGCCGGGAAAGTAGTCTTCATATAGCTTCCATTGTAACTCGTCAAGAATGGCTCATTTCCGACACCAACATACCTGCAAAATTAATCAAGAACAGCATGTATAATTAATTAGTTAGTTAAAAATAAATCAATTCCATGTTTTGTTGAAACACATGCATGATTTTGATTCTAACTTTATTCACATCATGAATTAGGACGTTTATTTATTTCATGTGTCGTCTGAACATGAAAATTTAATTAATTAAGTTAGCAAATGAATGTCCAAAAGATCATGTAACAATATTATATGACATAATTAATTAATATATAACCTTATATCGACGCCACCATTATCATTGCGAATATGTCTTGTGATATTCTTTTGGACCCAATCTCTGGCATTAGCAGGGCTGCTAGCCAGGTCGTGCAATTGGCTATTAGGGATACCGACCATGACATCGATGCCGGATCCGGCGAAGGCACTGACTGTCCAAGCATCAGCATCGAAAAGCTTCACTTTTTTTATGCCATTGTCATTTAGCATACGAACCACAATGCCGGGAAGCAAAGGGTGTGATGCCTGGGAACCCCAATTTACGCCTACTGGTACTCCTGTAAGGTTAGCTGAGCCCACCAATATTGCAGAAAAGCTCAACAAGATTACCAATATTGCAGAAAAGCTCCACAAAATGAACATGGCTCGTGCCATGGTTTGAGCTGGTCCGGAATATTGGTGGCAATGCAGCTAGACCGGGGTGCTATGGCAGTAAAGCTATGGTTATGGTTATGAAATCGTAGATTAATTTGCATGGATCTTGGGGTTGAAGAAGAGTTGATATTAATGGATAGCAACGAGATTATAATGTCATAGAGAAAACTGCATGCATGGGTTGATCTCTAAGCTGGTCTTTTGCAATATGGGTGGTGTTGGGTAGGCCTTTCTTGTAGCTAGCTGTAAATAAATAACTGTTAAAAGAAGGGTTCAACGAGTTCGTTAGGATTGATTTTCTAATCTTAGTTGGCATACAACTTCTAAAAAGACACCGCGCGTGCGTCATATATAAAGAAAAGGAGATACCTTACCCTTCAGGCTAAGAAATTTATAACCACCTATCAAATTTTTATATAATTTTGGCCAAACAAGCATTCAATTCCATTTAATTATCAAGTATATATATATATATATATGCCTCTTATATATATAACAAAAGAATCAAAAAATTGAAGAACGTAATAAATTACTTGATAAATGATTTTTTAGAAAACAAGAGTTTAAAATAAAAACAATATTATCTTTGGGAAAACTAAAATTGTATATTAAATGTAATTTTTAGATCTAATTTTATATTTTTAAGGAGAAAATTTGATATATTGCAAATTTTTTGTAGTTTGGAAGTGGTTGTCAAAATTGATCGTTTGCAAAATTATTACAAATTGGTGATAGTTTGAAGCAAATTTATATATTTTCCCAAAGGAAAATGCTATTTGAACCGATAATTTTGACAGATTAAAGTAACCGATTGACTTTATTTTTTGTTATTTAATGATTAAAGAAGTGATTATTAGTGAATTGATTTTTTTTAAATATTTAAATATATAAAAAAATGATTGAAATAAAAGAGAAAAAAAAAAGTGCATTTGTACTTATCGGTCAGGTTTTATCGATCCTTCATCGGTTCCTCTAGCAACGTCCTTTCCCAAATATAAGTAAAGAAAGATGGAGAGAGAAAGAAAGAAAAAAAAATGATAGCTTTATCGAGGCTGCATTTAAAATAGATGAATTTTAGTAATAATTTTCAAAATAAAATGGTTGTAAATATGAACATGATCAAGATCAATAGGTTATTGTCTAAATATGTACACTAGATATGAATCTTACATAATGAACTATGCCTACTAATTTCAGGTCAAGCTTAAATCCAACAAAGAATTTCACAGGCCAACACAAAACTATATATACCCGATTAATCGACTTTCAAGCCATTCGAACAGGGGGACCAAAAAAAGAAATATAAATATTCTTTTGATCAAAGCCGCCTAGCTAATTAAGTACCAAATGAACCATTATGATCTCAATATTCCTATAACTTAGGCGGAATTTTATAATTGATGGGTGTTAAAATTGTTCTTGGTAGACTTTCTGAATTTTTTGAGTCCACTCCATTATGTCTATGCATGGCTTCATGGTCATGGCTCACCTTATTCCTTAGAAATCATATCACATCGATGGAAATAGTTGCATAGAGAAGAAAATCATTAAATTATCAAAGAGGGAATTAAGTAGAGTGGTCGAGTTAAAGAATACTTTTTAGAGAAATAATATTTGCAATTTTAGTAGTATTAGGTATTTTCCACTCCCCTGCATTGAGAAGGCTCGGATTGAACTTCACCCACATATCAAGTTGATTAAGCAGTTTCCATTTCAATTTTGTAATATGGGCTCTGCTCACGTTCCGCAATATTCTCCTTTTATGTCCAAACCTCCATTCTTCTATAGTATATATATAAGAAAACAGAGTCTCAAGATTTGAGGGTATAATTTCTCTTCTTTGGGAAACCTCACCAAAAGTCCTTAAAACATAAAATCCAGGGTTATGCAGATAGACTTTGGAAGCATGAATGTAGTAGCCATGAGGTAGAAGGGGAGAGCCATTGCCATGCACCGTTTGTATAAGCACTGTTCTGCTTGCCCGGGGATAAAGTTGGCTTTTTACCCTTCTATACGGCTGTGAGTAATATCCACAATATCTGTGAAGATCTTTATTTGTGACTTATTTACCCATTTGGATTGGAAGCCCTCACCTTGCTATTCTTTTTCATTTTTATTTTTATTTTTTTGAGAAAACCATACTCATTCACATTCACTTGTAATAAAAGAGTCAATTACATACCATATGATCTTTCATTACAGCAGAATAAATAACATTTGGTCCCTCTTCCATCCATATTTGCTCTCCATCCATCTGTAATGCCTTCCTTGATAGAGTATGAGCTGCACTGTTTCCTTCCCTATATGTGAACAAGGCTTGCCAGTCTGATCTCAATGAAAATAGATGCTTGATATCTTCCAATAGCTCCCCCTACCATGACCATTCCTGCTTGCAATCAATAATAGCCTATATCACATTTTTTGCATCTCCCTCGAATATGACATCTTTAATATCAAGATCTCTACAAAGTTCAACAGCCCTCCATAAAGCACAGTATTCAGCAAGAGTAGGTATCCCACTAAATGGCTTACCAAAGCATAATGAGAAATAATCTCTCCCCTGCAATTCCTTGCTATTAAATCAATTCCCAATTTCTGATTTACAACATCTAATGCCACATCAAAACTAAGTCTTGTAAATCCTTAATGGGGTTTTATCCATTTGGTTTCTTTTCTACTATCTCCTTTTTGCTCCTTAACTTCTTCATTCAGCCTATGAGCTTTTCGAAATTCTGCAAGGCTTGAAATGGCAGTATTTACTACTTTGTTGAGGCTATCAAATCTATCCTCGAAATGAGCTTATTTCTTCTAGTCCACAACCCTTTAATAATGACTGCTAGCTCTTCTAGTTTCTCCATCTGAAAATATTACTTCTAGTTTGTATTTCAACTAATGAGTCTGAATGCCTACACAATATCCCTCTCATCTGAAATAACACACATAAACACTTAACACTGCAGTCTTCCTCATTAAAGTCCACTGAAAATGTCACCGGTTTAGTGAACTCCTCAATACGAACTCCATCTTCTACCAAATAACTCTTCATTACACTATCCGATGTAAGTAAAGATGGATCCAAATCGAGCAGACCAATTACTTGCTACTGAACTTCCTTAAATTTAGCGTTAGTGTACAACTCTTATAATTTCTTTTCAATTGGAAATCTAGATATGCAGGGAATGATCTCGCTAAACGACTGAAATTCTGCATGATTTTCATTCTCAATTTTCTTCCTCAACGCATTGTCAAACTGGTCAACAAACTCCTTCAAGTTTGTCTTCGAATGAACATAACCGTCAAAAAAAGCATTCATACTCTCGCTGTGCTGGGTTGTACTCATTCCAGCCCAAAAGTGCTCTTTTAGGAATACCGGTACCCAATACTCACGCTCCACATATAAACTTTTCAATCATACATTCTCATGTAAGTCGTATGTGTTAATAAACCCAGCCCAACATTTCTCAAACTCCTCAATAGTTTGTGTCATACACTCATCAGTTGAGTTTTTAGCCCACTTCTGTACGCAGCATACGACCCAAGTTTCTCAGTGACTTTCTTCAGTATATGTCACAAGCATAATTTATGTCGAGTTTCTGGAAAGACGGTAGCAATTGCATTTTTCATTGCTCTGTCTTGATCAGTAATAATAGCCTTTGGAGCTATACCGTCCATACATTGCAACCAGATTTGGAATAGCCATGTAAATGTCTCCGTGTCCTCACTGGAAATCAACCCAGCTCCCAAAAGAATCGACTGCCCGTGGTGATTTACACCGACAAATGGTGCAAATGGAATCACATACCTATTCGTTAGGTATGTGATGGCGAATGTAACTACATCACCAAAATATTGGTAGGTTGCCCGACTACGTGGATCTGCCCAAAAAACATTTTTTAATCTACCGTCATCGCCTAAATCCATAATGCAAAAAATCTGTTATTCTTGTACTGCATCCTCATAAAATAATCCTGAAGTGCTCCAGCACCACCTGCGCCAAGTCGGAGATGTCATGCTTTGTCGATGTAATTGCGACAATCCTTTTCAAAAAATGGGAGGTTCTCAAAGCCACTTGTGCCAACGACAAGCAAACCGTAACTCTTATTCAATCGGATGACAGCTAAGTCGTTTGTGTCTATGACTCTTTTAACGGTCTCACTTACTTCTCTGTTACATCGAAAAAAGCGGGATTTCTTTGGGCTGAGGGCGTGATTATGTGTATTATGGACAATTGTTATCCGCATATTTCTCTCAACTCTTAAGGTATTAATTCTTGCCTTACAGTCTGTTTTTCCCGTCGGATGTAGGTTGGCGACATTCGAACTCTTATTCCGGGCCTTCCCTCCCCGTGCACAACCAATGGTGACATATCTGACACTTTGATCCTCTGACCTCTTACTCCTCTGTGTCATCACCCCAAACTTGCATTTTTTTGCATACTGTTTATAATAGCTCAACAAATTTTCAAACAAATTGAACTCCATCCCCGACTTTGGCTCCTCAATAATATCATCACCATCCAACGATGGCACTACCAGTAGTGTACCGGTAGTGCCATCGTCAGTTTCCCGTTCATCTGGTCTATCCAATATAATTTCTTCATCAACTCTAGTTGAAGAACATGGAGGTTCAGTTTCCAAACACTCGGGTCTATTTTCTTCACTAACTCTAGCACTTGTTGCGGAGCTTGTAGTGATAACTGGCCACGGATGTCCCATCCCATATTGAAATGGGTAACCAACGTTTTGTTGAAAACAAAAAACAAAAAACATTTAAATCGTAATAAAAAGTTAGTTACGTTATAACTAAAAGACAACAACGAAGTTGAAAAACCACCTGAATGTTGCTTGGATTTTTGTTGTCATCTGGATATGGCAGAAAAGCTGGTGAACATGCAAGCATTGGTCCAAAGTAACCATGCATGTAATTTGGATAATTTAGTAGACCAGTTTGAGGGATGTCCTAACATAAAAATAAAAATAATAATTAGGACGTTAAACATTGAGTTGCAATAAGTTTTAAAATTATGAAATAACATACTAAGTTTGACGGATTTGAGCTAGATGGTGTTAGCTGAGATAGGTGTTCTTCTCCTTTTCCCATGCCTTGTTCAAGTTCTTCAATATCCAAAGTCAGTCTTTGATAAATTTTCAGGAAATTTAATTCAATCGACCACCAGTGAGGACTAATATTGTACATATTTCTTCCAAGAATTACAAAACTTATCAAAATTTGATAAAAATTCAAATAAGATTTATTTACAATGTCAAACCATTGATGCTAACCAACCCATACAATATATTCAAAGGGGCAAGCATGACATCCCTCAAAAGGACCACACTAATCAAACTTTACCAACATCAATCTTCAATATTTTTAATTTTTACGTAATTAATTAATACAATTACTTGTTTTGTATGTGTAGGAAAAACAAAAACTCATTTGAGAGCTATTGTTTTGAATCTTGATGATCTGCATATCTACAAACCAGAAAATTGATATCTTCAGCCAACCAGAAATAGATCATACAAACATCCAAACTTGTGGAACTGACTTGAAAAAAAAAACTAATACATGTGACTCGAAATATATTTTCATCCAACAAACATCCAAACTTGCAGATGTTAAAACATTTTTTATTACAGATTGAAGCAAACATCTGTCTTGATGGTACCTTTTGGTGGCGATGGTATGGAGACAAGGCTGACCGACGAAGCTGACCCGAACTGCTGCCCCACGAAGTTGACCCGAACTGCTACTGGCCGACGAAGTTGATCCGAACTGATGCTGGCCCACGAAGCTGACCCCAATGAAGCCGACCCAAACCAAGTCCACGAAACTGACCCACACCAAGCCCACAAAACTGACCCACACCAAGCCCACCAGACTGGCCTTCGGTTGACCCACCCAACGTAGTACCCACTACCCACCCCAAATCGTACTCACACGAGACGGAAGGATCCCGCACCCACACGAGAGTCCGAGACGGAAGGATAGCTTGGTCATAATGATTTTCGTCTCAAAAGCGGGAAACGAAATGGGTTCGCTTTTTTTTTTTTTTTTTTAATTAATCGACTGACGTGGCATGCATAAGACGACTGTGCATAGCAGAATTGAATTATTAACCTCATCAATCACCCTCCAAATTATCAAGATTATTATATTGGATCTATTTTCCCCTTAGAAGGACAAGACCACCCCTAAAAAGTCTAAAAAAAACAATCTTAAAAATATTTATAAATTAAAAAAATTAGTTTGTGATTTTTTATATATTTTTAATTTCTACAATTTAAAGATATTTATATCCCGTTTTTGATAGAGAGGTCTGATTCTAATTTCTGGATAATTTAAGGAGTGATTGCGAAAATTAACAAAGGATGGTTGTAAAGTAGGATGAAAATTTAAGGCGGAGATAATAGAATGAGATGAAATAATTTTAGATAAAAGTTAAAATTTGAATAAAATTATATTAGAATGTTATTCTTTTAATGTTATTATTATTTTAAGATTTGAAGAAGTTGAATTATTTAATATATTTTGTATAAAATTTAAAATAATTTATAATGAAAAGATGAAATGAAATGAGATGAGATGAGATGATAATGTTAGGGTTGGTTTAGATTCAGAGGTGAAATGAGATAGTTTTAGATGAAAGATTAATGTTGAAAAAAATATTGTTAGAATATTATTTTTTTAATATTATTATTATTTTAAAATTTTAAAAAATTGAATTGAAATTTAAAAAAATTGAATTATTTATTATATTTTATATAAAAATTTAAAAAAATTATAATAATAAAATAAAATAAAATCAAACATTTTCAAACTGGGCTTAATATAAACGGACCTTACATCCTCCTATTTAACGAAAAGAAAAGGGGCCAAACTTGGCTACGGTATAGACACGACCAGCCAACCAAACGAAAGACTGTCATCGACGCGATACTGCTCATCCTTCTCCCCCTCACCACAAGGTCCACAACGCAGTCAGCGCGCCTGCTCTCTGGTCTCTCTCTCTCTCTCCCCTCTTCTGACCACAATGTAGCACACCCGCACTTATTTCATCTGAACTCTGGAATTGACTTGCAAAGATAAACTGAATAATTGCCTGAATAGATTTTGTTACTGTTCGTATTGGTTCTGCAACTTATATTCCCGGAATGACAATTTTTTTTGGTTTTTCTGTACAGAATGATAACAGTCATAGTGGTTTGTAAGTGTACCAATTTTGAGTTGTGGTGGTGGTAAAGTTTCGCGACTTTAAATGGGTCCTATTACGCTAGCCGCCGATGCCAAAAGCTCTTCAGTCGCTTCATTAGGTAACCCATTTCTTGAATATCAAATTGTGTATGATTTTATGTGAATGTGTTTTTCAGTGATATTACGTAATTTGTGGCATAATATAGCGTTGTTATTGTTTAATACATAACACGTTAAACTCTCAAAATACCAAAAAGTAAAATGTACAACCTTGTTTAAGAAACGACGGTTAAGACTACATCACATCACCTATTTTTCATCTATCTGAAGTTACTAGAATTAGAAAAAAATATTATTTGTCACATTTGATTGTTGGAGTTTGGTAATGTGTCAGTTTTGTTAGTTTGGGGTGTAAAATATGAAGTATTTGTTAGTTGAAAGCTGCAAAGTATATTTCCCTTATTGTTAATTCCGCTATAGCTAATGTATTCCCATGTTTGAAAACATGGCTTCATAAATTTTTATAAAAGTTTACAGTGATCAAATGTGACAGTTGTTCTTTTATTCTCTTTTCTTTTCTAAGTCCTTTTTAATGGTCAAAAGCTTATTCTTTTTTAGGCATATGATTTAAACTTGTATTTCTCTGTCAGTATGTGCCTGGGGAAAGGATGTTGGCATCCACTTCAGGTTTTGAGGAAACTCCCAGTTAATCTCATACTTCTGTTCTGAGCCTAACGCAAGATGTGATTGGGATTATTATATATGTTTCCTAAGTGATACTTTTATTATATTCTGTTGCTTTTTCTTTCTTTCTTTTAACAGGTTATATGGTTTTGCAGATGCACGTGAGAGGACAATGCGAAACTCACAGCTAGAAAGAAGACAGTCTTTTGCATCAGTCAACATGGGAGAAGAAAAGCCATTTGACTTTATTCGTACTTTCTTTGGTATGCTAAAAAATCTTTGTTAAAGAAGTAGTAGCAAGGTTTATTATTGTTTTGGGGTTGACTAGAAATGATACTGAAGCTCAATCTCTAAATTGATGATAGGTTGACAGACTCTAATTTAAGATGTATATTTATGAAATCAAGTTCAATTTGGAAAGAATTTGATGTACAGGGTACAATTATATTCTTACATAAGTGACTGCAACTTTAAAAGGTGGAGTCATGGCCACCAAACATGGTATATCCTCTTTCAACCTTGGAGAGTAAATGTAGAAACGAGTATTTAATTTATCAATCAGTTACTATTTTGGACCAGTGAAGGATTGCTAACATTATGGTCGAGTCTCTCCCTCTCGCTCTCTCTCTGTCCCTCACAATCACTTTTAGCTGTACCTTTTTCGTATATGGTGCACATTGAATCTGTTGAATTAGAATAACATTGCTTGATGGATTATAAAATTATTGAGGCTTAAAAAATTGCAGTAATGAAAATTTGCATAACCAGAAACTGGGATATATTTCTATTTTAAGTGATTAGGAATCTTGTATAACTAAGGATGCATGTTTTGACACTGCATGAAAATAAAGCAATATCCCATGTTGGCAGAGGAAAATGCAGATGCCCAATGAGTTTTTGGAACAAAAGGAAAAGAGACAGTTTTTTCGTTGTTTCTTTCATAAGTTATGCTTGAGGGGTCATAGAAAGCATGTTGGCTACTGACTGACACTGTAAAGCCATTGGTCTTGACTAGATGGAATGATAAAAGCTTTTGCCCTTCAGACTTGTACAGATAGAGAGGAAGAGTGGAGCATTTCCTTTTTCATGTTGTCCAATTCTTTGATTACATTAAATGCACAATCTATACTAAGAATATATCTATTGCATCCAGTTTTTAGTTTCTAACTAGTCTGGCAGTGGATTTTGCAGAGGGTGTTATAGCAGGAGGTACAGCTGGTGTTGTTGTTGAGACAGCTTTATATCCAATTGACACTATAAAGACACGGCTACAGGTAGGTTATCTATGTATATTATCTATGTATATTTAAGTTATAATTAGTGTTTGGATGCAGATTATTGAATATACTGTACCGGGTCATTGTTCGTTTTTGGCTGAGAATATGGATCTAGAGATTGTTCTTTGATTATATATTCATGGAATATCAACTGTAAATGTTATTAAGCTGATTTGTGCCTCTATGATTTATCAACCACGTGCTCAAGATCTGTTCTGAGGTCCTGAAGTTTCGTTCTTTGATTCTTTCCTGCCTTGACCAGATAATTGTTCAACTATGTCCTGGCCTCTTAGTTTAGCATCAGCATGCATTGGCCAACTCACGAATTTATTTTCATGGGGTTCTAAATTACGGAGGATTCATTCCTGATTACTTTAGTTGATTGTTAATCATAATCAAATGAATAAATAAATAGATGAGAGATAAATATATGTAGCATCCTAGATCAATTTTCAATATTTCATGTTCAGTAGTCTGTATCATAAGTGTTAGGGACTTTAACTTTTTTAGTACTATGATTAAATATTAAATCATGCAGGACAACAAAGCAATCTAAAAATTACTCAGATGTGCTTCTAATTCTTTCACAGAGATTATGGATGCGACCTCACAATCATTAAAATAAACTTTGAAACCCTCTTTCATAGTTCCCAACTATCAGTTTGATATGAATTCAGCATCCTGATTTTTTCGTTGTCTACAAAAGTCTTGCTCATGTTGTTTCTGAATTTTATCATTGCGCTTTGGTTACAGGCTGCACATGGCGGCGCAAAAATAAATTTGAAGGGCCTTTATTCTGGATTGGCTGGAAATCTTGCTGGTGTCTTACCGTAAGTACCTTTCAAAGTGCAGAGTGACTCCATTTTCTTCTTTGGTTTGTCAGGTGTTTTTCCTTTCTTGTTTAGGTCATCCCTAATCATGTATCATAGGCATACTGATGTTTCTTCTTCTCAATCTTGATGAATCTGATTTGCTTCCTTTCCATTAATTAATCAAGTAATAATAATTTGAAAAATATGAGTGGTCATGGTGAAATTCTTCTTCCAAATTGCCTTCTCCTAGCCCAATCACAGTATCAACATTGTGCAAATGCTCAGATGCTGCAGGCTGGCTGTCCTAGTTTGTGTAGAAGAATAATAGATGGTCGAGCAGTTATGAAAGCAATAATAATGCATTTGCTTTTTGAAAAAAATGTGCAAAACTTTTGTTAGTTTGCAGACTTTTGAGAGCAAAGATGGCAAAATCTTTTTGAAATCCATAAGTGCTGGATCTGTGTCATGTTCTCCAGCGCCCAACACACTGGCTTCCTAATGGAAGTGTGCTAATTATAGTTCTTATAGAAACTTCTTTCCTTCTTTTGCCTTGGGATATGTTTGCTAGAAAGACCGATTTGGCTTCAAATCCAAATCGTTTTGATAATATTCTTTTATGGGCAGGGCTTCTGCTGTATTTGTTGGTGTCTATGAACCTGCGAAGCAGAAATTGTTAAAGATGTTTCCTGAAAATCTTAGTGCTGCAGCTCATTTTGTATGAGATTCTTCAATTCCCTCTTATCATGAATGTATTTGCTTCGCTTGGGCACATGACTAATTAATCATTTTTTATTTATTACTTTAATACCTTGTTAAGTTTGGAACTAACAAGGCATTAGTTTATTATGCTAATCGAAGCCCCAAACACATTTTGGATGAATAAGCTTATCAAATGTCTCAACAGCTTCCCCTTTGTACCAGAGTTCTAGAAGATAAGATTTTGTTTTTGTCCTAGCGAATGATTACATCCACTGTATTACCGTCCAAGAAAAACTGAGAAAACATGTCCAGTCTTCAGCTATTGTGGCCAATTAAGCCCCCCGAATTTCTTTAGTTTTTTACACTACGTTAAAAAAAAACCATTATGGCTATTGAACTTCATGCAGACTGCAGGGGCTATAGGAGGCATTGCTGCTTCTCTCATTCGTGTTCCAACTGAGGTAGAGAACATATTACTGACATTTGCAATGATTTTAGCTGCTTTACTCTACCTTTTCCCCTTTAAACTCCTCAGGTTGTTAAGCAAAGGATGCAGACCGGACAATTTACTTCAGCTCCTGATGCTGTACGCCTTATTGTTTCTAAGGAGGGTTTCAAAGGACTCTATGCGGTATGTGGTCCTCATCACTGCTTGCCCCCCCCCCAAAAAAAAAAACCTTGATTTGTTTCCCATATGCATTACATGTGGGTGGCATTGATGCATGACCTGCATCCCATTTGTTATTAGGAGCCTTTTTATGGTTATGTTTGTATACTTGGCTTTCAATTTTGAGATTGCAGGGATATGGATCTTTCCTATTACGAGATTTACCATTCGATGCAATTCAATTTTGCATCTATGAACAGCTTCGGATAGGTTACAAGGCAGCAGTAAGTTCCTTACAATGTAGATTTGAAGTTAACACTTCTTTGAAGAATTGATTTTACTTGCTGGTTTTCATTTTTCTCTTTGACTGTGCATCATGGTGATGCCATATGGAATGCTTTTTAGGAGTGATGCTCTTATTCATTCGCTGGTTGCAATTTCTCTGACTGCAAGGTGCTTTGTTTGTTCAATGCTTCTTTATAGATGATTTTTCACCGTACCATGTGATCTAGTGCTTGGAGTTCCTATCATGGTAACCTCCAAGTTTTACTGACAGGGGAATTATATGATCTAATATTGTGCCCATTAAATTGAGACTAGGTTTTTTTTAGGTGAGTTTTAGAAGGAAGATCTCTCCTATACTTAAGCTTGGTTGAATCTTTCCAAAGGCATTGGAGTTGCTCTCATGCTTGGGATTTGAAAGATGATTGATTATGTCACAAGACTTGCTGACTATTTTGGGCTACACAAACACTTTTTTCTTAAAGCTCAAACATTGAGTATAGCCCTCAACAACTGTTTATATTATTATGTACTATTGAAATCTGCATCCGATACCTGTTGCACATTTTTAATAGCTTATCATTTGATAGGCCTGCAATGAATTTTGAACTTACAACTTAATGTTACCATATAAATTAATACCAAGCTCATTGTGCAACAGTATAATACGATTTACATGTGTTATAAAATCAAGTCCAGAATCATATTTCTTTGATTTTGTACTCTATGATGTTATAATTATTTGACACATACTCTCTATCTCTCTCTCATAGCATGATCTAAGTTGTTTTAAAGGTTTGCACTTATTCCTTGCTCATCTTTGTATTAAGCATGATTGCAAGTGAAGGAATGTGATTATTGAAGACGGATTTGATTATGTTATTTAGTATGATCAATTATTGACTAACCAAATAAGAGTATATGTGATGGCATGGTAGTAGGCCCTGCTGGTATACATGCTGCTGTGCTTCTATTAGTTTCAATTTTTCTGGGGGGTATGATTGATGATTTTGACATGTTTTCATTTATTTACCAGGCAAAGAGAGATCTAAATGATCCTGAGAATGCCCTCATTGGTGCTTTTGCTGGTAAGAAGACATCTAAATTATGCTATCCGAATGCTTTAATTTAAGATTAGTTATGTTATGATATATTGCAGATAGATTCACACTACATTTTTCCAGCATTCTGCAATTACATAGAATCTTGTCATTCTAGCTATACTCTGAGGACCAAATCCGTTCATTGGTAGTCCATCTGATTTAAGTATGGTTTATTATGATGAGATTCTTTACTGATAAAAAAAATTATGTTGAAACTTTGTTTCAGATTTGTCCACACCAGATTCTATTGTCTCATTTTCCCCTCCCCATCCCCCCACAGGTAGAAAAGAGTGATAAAGGTCATAGGATTTGTATGTCCATCATGGACAGTTGAAAATATTGATGGTATGTCACATATCTCATGAAAATAGAAGGTCCCTGTTGTGTTTTAGTTTTTCATTCGATGCAAAAAAAGCCATTACTCAAAATTTGGT
This sequence comes from Juglans regia, assembly GCF_001411555.2. Lineage (NCBI taxonomy): Eukaryota > Viridiplantae > Streptophyta > Magnoliopsida > Fagales > Juglandaceae > Juglans > Juglans regia. Next base: position 13,449,712 of record NC_049901.1, on the reverse strand, counting down.
CACAACATAAAATTGCAGCTCTCACTTGTACTGATGATGCAGAGCAAATTTTGGTTTTCTCGAAAATATTTTTTTTCACTAAACTTCAACAGTATCTTGTAGCAAATCACTCATGGGCACACATACTCGAGAATGCTGCATAGGAGAGAGAATTTTTTATTTGTTCTAAACTGAAATGCACCTAATTCGTGTACAGACCTTGGAGGTTTTTCTTACTTTTCAGCCAATTTTTTAATGGCATTTATTTAGTTGATGTTCAATAATCAAACCTGAAATGGTAGTGTACAGACGACAACTCTGACGTGCACTAGTCTCAAGCTTCAGAAAGAGGAATTGCTCCTCCACTGCCATCTATCCGCTTGTTTGAGGTCCTTGAATTTCCATGAGCATGGATGTGTACTGTGTTTGAACTTTAGTTCGTTTGACAGGAAAATTGTGCTATTAGTTGGTATCATAGGAAAATGGGTGAATCAGGAAATTTACTCAGGATTGAAGAAACACGACACATTTAGCTAGTTTGTTTGTTTTGTCTGTTTGTTTTTTCCACTTTTCCAGTCTGCCAAAGTATGGTATACTATTACTTTGTATCTTTTGGAGGGGGTCTAGAACACCTTTTCAATTTGTGAAAGATCATTGTTCCAGAATTTCTGTACTGTGCTTCAAATTAAACCTCTCTCCTTTAAGTTTTAAAGCATTTGCACACGTGTGCATTTATTGCCCAGCGGGTTTTTCTTTAATTTATAAAAAGTTGAATATCCATTTTTTATAGGTGTACTAACTGGGGCTATAACCACTCCCCTTGATGTGATTAAGACAAGGCTGATGATTCAGGTAAGACCACTCTGCTTCCCGCTATCCCTAATTCTTTATTTTGCTTTTACAAATTTATGCATGCACATCCATCGGATGGTTTATATTTACATGCATTCAGTTTTGTATTTTCAAGTCAGATATGAAATTATATGCTTTGTTGTGTGCTTTTCAAGGGATCTGCAAACCAGTACAAAGGAGTATTTGATTGTGTTCAAACTATCGTTAGGGAAGAAGGACCTCCTGCTCTATTGAAGGTACGAATTTCCTGCTCTAATCTCTTTATAATAGAAATTTCATGGCTATCAAGTAGCTGCTGCTTTTATAATGTGACAAACCTAACTTGTTAAACCACAGCACCTTGAAGCCAGAAATTTCTGTTGCTTACATTTCTTTCAATGGCAGGGCATTGGGCCAAGAGTACTGTGGATAGGCATAGGTGGCTCAATCTTTTTTGGCGTCCTTGAGAGCACGAAGCGGTCCCTCGCTCAGAGGCGTCCTACGCCTCATCAAAACTCAAATACTAAGCAGGATTAAATTTTAGTGGAATGGTAAACCTGCGTCCAGAGAGAGAGAGAGAGAGAGAGTTCTCTTCAATTTTGTTTCTATTGTTTAGGATCTGAGATGTTGAAGGTATGATAATGACGTCTGGCTATGGTTCCTGCCTCCGTGATGCCACTAGTTCTCATGCAAGTGAAATTAGCACTGGAATGATATCCGAGGTTCATTTGTTGCTGAATGAGAAATATACAAGCATGAGATCAGGGCGCTTGTATTTATCTTACTTGGGAAAAATTACCGTTCAGGGCTTTTCACTTTGCAAAGTTGGTATCCCAAAACTCAGCTGACCTCAGTTTAAGGCTGCGTTTGGATGCTTAGCGGAATTTAATTGAATTAAATTCTTTATAAATAGTATTGAGTTGAATAATACAGAGAGTTATATAAAATTCATTTAAATTAAATTTAAAGTATATTTAAATGTTAAAATGAATTTAATATTTTTTACAGAAAATTGAAAAAGATTGTGAATCTTATGTATAAATATGTTTTAAGTTGAAAAATAATGTACATTTCACGTGTAAGAAAGTTTTGAGTTAAGATAAGTTTAGTAATTTGAGAATTGAGCATTTGGATGTTAAACTCAACTTAAAGTTATTTCAACTCATTATTATAACTTTTTTAAATTTCAATACAAAATATAATAGACAATTCAACTTTTTCAAATTTCAAAATAATAATAATATTAAACAATAATATTTTAACAATATTTTATCATCTCAACTCAACTCAATTCAATTCAATTTAACATCCAAATGCTTATGATCTAACTTTCAAATTGATTCATCCTTCAGGACTATGTTAGTCTCTTAAACAGAACATATTGATATAGCACTGACTGCCACGACGCGTGGCATATTATGTACAATCAGCAATTATAAATTTAAAAAAGTACAGTCAGAATGAATAGCAAAACAATTACGAAAATAAAAGACAGAAAAGTAGAAAAGAGTTCTAAAAATAAAATGAAGTTATAAATTTGATAAAATAAACAACTTAAAAAAACAAATAAAAACTTGTACAACATTAATAAAAATTATAACCAAAAAAAAAACATAATTTTAGAAAATCAACAAAAAAAACTTAGAAGACATTAAAATAAAATGAAAAAAATGGCCTACAAGTCGTCATGAATTGCCATATCAGCATTTTTCTGTCAGAAAACTTTTTGGATTTAGTTTATATAGTTTATCCATCATAAGCATCCAAACGCAGCTTATGCTTATGATTTAACTTTCAAATTGATTCATCCTTCAGGACTATGTTAGTCTCTTAACAGAAAATATTGATATAGCACTCACTTGACTGCCACGACGCGTGGCATATTATGTACAATCAGCATTTAGAAATTTAAAAAAGATGTACAGGCAGAATGAATAGCAAAACAATTACGAAAATAAAAAACAGAAAAGTAGAAAAGAGTTCTAAAAATAAAATGAAGTTATAAATTTGATAAAATAAACAACATAAAAAAAAAACAAATAAAAACTTGTACAACATTAATAAAAATTATAACAAAAAAAAAAAAAAACATAATTTTAGAAAATCAACAAAAAAGACATAAAAAAAAAACACATAAACAACTTAGAAGACATTAAAATAAAATGAAAAAAATGGCCTACAAGTCGTCATGAATTGCCATATCAGCATTTTTCTGTCAGAAAACTTTTTGGATTTAGTTTATATAGTTTATCTATCACCATCAGTTATTGGAGCGACTGGCTTCAGTTTCATCAGTTAAGGGGGGTTCAGCCACTCGAATTTGTTGTTAAGATAAATTTGAGTAGAGTATGCTATCTTATCAAGATGCTTAGAAAAAACTGACCAAAATGTTGAAATAAGATGTAGTTACAGGTTCGGTCTGAAATCCCTTGTTCCAATATGCATTATCTATTTTCTCATTTACCAACTAAGAAGGTTGAGATAAGCTGTGAAGGTTACGGGTAGACTATGGCAGCTCAAACTGAGACAGCAATACAAGATAAATGCACAATATCTTGTACTACCAAGCACTTAGCTAGAACAACGAACCAACTTTGGAGGAAAACTTAAAAAATTAAGAATGATGCAGATTGAAGTGATTCTTGAGTGTATATGCTCAGTTTGGATTGAGAAACTCTCAATCCATCTCATCTTATAATTACAACTTTCACAAATTTCCACATGAAATAAAATAAACAATTCAATTTTTTCAAATTCTAAAATAATAATAATATTAAAAAATAATATTCTAACAATATTTTATTCAATTTTTAACTTTCATCTCAACTCACAATCCAAACCTAACTTAATAGGCTCTATAGGTTGATTTCTCTACATTTATCTAATGTTCTCTCTTTTACAATAAGGAAAAAGGAGAAAGCACTCCTAGATAGATATATTTATAATTTATAGGCTTTTTAAAGAAATGGCCTATTCTTCGATGAACAAGACCAGTTCCAAAGATAAAAAATAAAAATAAAAAATCATTTTCGATTACCTTTATAGTGAAAAAGAATATGAACATATTACACCTTTCTTACAAAATCAAAAGGAGCATTTGTTTGTCGATAATGATTCAGTGGGATATACAACTGGGCTCAAAATGAATCAAAAAATCAAAGGGAAAAACAAACAAACAAACAAAAAGAAGCAGAACCAACTCAAAATAATATTACAAAGACTTTGCTAGGCTCGACTAATTGAACTTTAACCTATTTTCCTCACACTACCCTCTCCTTCTGGCCCGTCCAATGAGCTTGAAAAAGAATTTAAAAATCTTTTAATGGGTATACGAATCTAAAACTATCTCAATTTTCATATAACCTACCTCAAATTCATTTTTACCCTGCTTTTGGAGTTTCTTCCCACACCACCATCGCCCAAACAACGAATCCCGCTGCTAATTCATCAAAAGAGACTGCAGGGGATATTAACATCTTCGCCCCCTTCCCCAACATCAACAATAACAATCAATCAAAAATGTTGCCCTTCCCATATGCTTCACATTAGTGGGAGGTAAGCCCCACCATGCCCTCTCCTCAGCACAAGTGGCCCGGCATTGTCAGGGACTCTGTCCAATGCCTTCACGCAGGCATCAATCACATCCTTAAATCCAGTTGCCACATTAGCCAGCTGCAACCGCAGCCTCAAATCCCTCGTTCGCTTTAACAAGCATCTAAATGATCTTGCCAAGTATTTAAACCATTCTGCAGGCAAACCTCCACCAGTTAGCCAAACTGAGAATTGGGACTGGTCCCCTCTGGCAGCAACCTCAGCCCTGTAAAATCTTGCAAGATCAGCAAGCATTGAAGGCTGGAGAGGAAGCACGGCCACAAACTCAGCCACAAAATCTTCTAATAGTTCTGGTTTGAGCATCTGATTCCAAAGAACCAATGCCCACTCACTTGGCTGGTTAAGACCATAGGCTTCAGCAACGATTAGGGCCTCTTGAAAACGGGACTGCTCGACTAGGGCTCGTCTGGCATTGGTTTCAGATCTATAAAGCCACTGGAAATCTGGCATTCGGATTTGAAGGGACACAAGGGAAGCCTGAGCACAAGCTTTGCGTGTTTTGTTGCCAGCATCGATGGAATAATGAACTTCAGCAGCTTCTATGTAATAACGCATGGAATCTAACAGATCTTCATTCTGGTCCTTGTCATAGTGATGGATCCACTGATCAGAAGACTGCTCGGCTCGTGACTCTAATAGAGCAGCTGTTTCATGCTTCATGTCAAAATGGTTGTAGACCTGGGAAAAGGAAATGCATGTGAGTAAAAGAAACGATGGCATATTACTCAATAACTTGTCTCTTACTTTACTCCAGACTTGCAGGGGATTGATGGGAAGCACCATTGAACTTCGCATTAAGAAAACTCAGAAACCAGAAACAGACACCATTAAGTTTTCATTCCTATAACAGTTATTCAAGCTGTCCTAGAGGTTAGAATATATCATACCTAATTTTTCCCAACGTCATTCAACATTGTGTGAAAAATTTGGAGAAAAAATAACCACCGAAAATATAGGCTTGACTACTATCTCAGCCCCTACCATCGCAATCAATTCACTTTGGTCCTAAAAGTATTAGTTGTTTCAATTGGATCCTCGAATTTTTTTTGTTTGGTTCAGTGAAATCCAATCGACCACTCTTAGAAATGGCATGAAGGTTAAACGGGACATGCACTGCGTCCCAGGCATGGGTGCCTAGTCCCCACCAAACCAAAAGATGCATGAGGGAATCCCATGGTTCATATATAACCATCATATCACATCAATTAGGACCCAGTTGAGACAATTGAATTTAGGGATTGAATTGAGGTTGGTTGTAATTATAGGAACAAATAGTAGTTAGGCATCCCCCCGTTTTTCTAGTATTTATCCATTCTATCTATTCATTTGCCAAGTAATCTCACTTAAAGTCAGGATAACCCATTGTAGTGTACAGTTTCTTTACAAACTTTTGATAAACAAAATCGTTCATATGGCCTGTAGGGATATCATGAATGCATATGCATACCATTGCAAATGCATCAAGGTCATTGGGGTTGAACTGTTTCAATGATGTCAGGACAGCCATTCGAAATCCCCTGACAGCCTCAGCAGTGCCTGGGTTTGTATCTGCAGCAGCTGAATATTTTTGAAGAAGAAGATCCAGCTGACCATTTTCTATAAGAATTCCAAGAATGAAATTAAGGGCATGGAAATTTCCAACTCCAGTTATCAGGCGAGCCAAACATGAAAAATCACCCTCGGACACATAAGCTTCAACCCTGGTTGCAGCAAGGGCTACAAGAACATCAACTCCATCAAGGCAAGCTGATGATTTGTAGAAGTGGTGGGACAGAATAAGAAGCTCAACCTGTAACCAAAGGGAGAAAGGATCTTAAGCCCCAAAAGGAAAGGGAATATCTTTTTATCATGAGAAAATATCAATAGTAAAATCCTTTTTTCTTCAATTCTTTAAAGTTGTGTTTTTATTTCTTGCTGGTTATGACACCTTCTTTATCTTCTTATTATATGTAAGATATACACACCAGGTGATCCCATAATTTCACCCTTCACTCGGTTCTTACATGGGGAGAAAATGTCATTTGAGGTAGAGCAAATGGCTTGCTGGTTAAGATACTAGTGACCGTACCCAAAAGAAAGCTTCATAAATAGTTGCTTTTTATAAATAATAACTATATTTATTAACAAGAGCAAAAGGCGCAACTCAGGTACATAGGAGGAATACAAAAGAAACGCCTAGCCAAGAGGAGAAATAGTATAAGCATTTAATGATGCCTGCCAAAGAATAATGTGCATAACAAAGACTGATCACAACTACCTAGGGTTCACTACATGAACTGTTTTCCAGAATGTGATAGTAATATTCTTGGCGTTGGTGATAACAATGGCAAAGTAAATAGTGATAATGATAATCATCATCACATATTTCTAGAAAGACAACCAAGGTTGTCAACTATTAGTCTTTATAGACTCTAATCATATTTGGCACATAGGATAATACCATCATCGTGTCACCATCATAATCATACCTCACAAGCATGTGGTATCTCTTGTCCAGTAATCACCAAACGCATCAATGCATGGCCAATTTCTGGCTCCAAAGGGCAGAGCTCTGCCCACTTCAGGAAGTCTGAAAATCTCCATAGTAGGGGAGCAGGCCCTTCCTCCTTTTGAGAATCCATATATCCCCCACGATGTGCAGCCAATAGGCCCTGGCGAATGAATAGGTTATGTAATATCAGCAATTCTCACAATTCAAAACATAAATAATAGTTCCTTCCATCCATTATCAAAACATTGCAAGAATTTAGTTTCTATCTAAACATAAATAACGGTTCCTCTCATCCAGTATCAAAATTGTAGCCAGAACTTATTCTGAACCCATTCTCCTGCACAAAACTAAGCCTGGACATAAATTGTTTAATTACATTCAAAATCAAAATCCACAGAAAGATCCCATCTAATTTCTTTCGTCCAGTCAGAGTGGTCAACATGGAGCATACCCAAAAGATTTCAGGTTAAACATTATCATCTCATCTAGAATAAAGGTCTAGATTAGATCCAGCAGGAAATAAGGCATGCTCCCACTCATTTGTCTGTCTAAACTTGTGACCTGTACCCACCACTAGGGCAATCACAAAAGCCAAAAATATTTCTTTGACCAACAGCATGCCAATAAAAAATAAATTTAATGAGAAAAGAGTACAAACCTTTAGAAATGATTCTGCAAGAATTTGAGCAATACTAGAGGCTGGCATAGAATGAGCTTGCACAAGGAGCTTTGCCTCCTCAAATGACTCTTGTGCTTTAAGAGAAAGCAGCTGTAGCAATTCGATTGGTTGCTTATCAAATGCCTCCGAAAATGAAAGCCCCAAGACATTCGCAGCTTTCACAACTGCTATTATCCTCTTGCATAGGCCACGTCCACTACCTTCAGTAAAAATAGTTTCCAACATCTCCAAAACCTATATTTTCATATTTAATCTGGATTAATGATAGAATTTCATACACATTGAAAAATAGACATAAGAAGAGAACCTGTAGCCCATTGACAGGACAATCTATATCTATATACTATATAATTTTTGAAGCATAAGCCTTGCTCTCGTGAAGCCACATCTTCCACTACCACATTTTATTGTCATTAAATGAAAATTATTCCTATAAAGCCACATCATCGCTCCAATTATATTATAATTATGTCTAAATTATATAATATATGTAATTAAGTGAAACTTATTAAATGAAAAATAATACATCTAATTAAATCAATAATGCTTATTTAGAACTAAAATTATTAGATAAAAAAAATATATTTAATTTAAGTTACTAATTTAGAATAAGACAGAAAAAACATATTTAATTAAGTTACTAATTATTATTCAAAATTATCTTATTTAAAATTAGCAGTCTTTTAGTTTTCGAAATGTGCTCTTTTAAAGAGAAAAATGAACTGGAGGAAGGGTGTCTTAACATAACTAACTTAGTATGTTCATACCTGGGCTATGCCTAGTTCTCATCAATAAAGTTCTTATTTACTGATCAGAAACAACATAACTTACTTCATTATCTTATGACATTGCAAAAATAAATGGCTTCGCAGAAATGGGTTCCTCAACTTCTTATGTTATTTTCTTGTGATAAATGTTACAGAATGATCTAAAACATAACCTATATAATAGGATAAACACACAGATTCTTGGCAGGAATGAGTTTTGATAGAATACATCGTCTATCTCGACAAAATGGCAGAATGGTGATCCAAGTTCCCAAAACTATTCATGACTTTCAGTATCTTATTGATGGCTTCCCTTGCACTACCAAGGATGAGTAGTTTTGTTTCAGAATAAATGGTATCTTCTGGACTAATTACCAGCCCCGATTTTTTTAATAACAAAAGTACTAGGTACATTTGTAACATTAATTGGAATGATATTAACTCCTATTTATTCATTATCTATGTTATGCCACAGAGAGAGAGAGAGAGAGAGAGCAACCTGCCGAGTGTTGACCTTTTGCTGGTCAGTTGGTATATCATATGACTTGATAATAGAACGCACTTCCTCATCTAGCATTGACATGGATATTTCACTGCTAGGAGTCGAGATAGCCGCAAGCTTTAAAGAAGCATCCACCAGTACAAATTCAGAAGGTATTTGTGCAGGAGACAGCTTATGTTGGAGTTGCTTGGCAGCTGTTATTTGACCAAACTCCAATAAAGAAAGAACAGCTCTCTCCAGCTCTGCAGGTCCAACCCTTTCCTCCCACCTCGAAAAGGACATTTCCATTTTAATGTTGTCTTCTTGCAATGGCCATTCACTTGCAAATTTAAGAGGACCAAAGCCATCATCAGGATCGGTGCTTTTATCCACTGAATCCACTAATGGCCGTCGTAGTGGCACAAAGCCTTTGGCTCTCCGCTTTGTCTTTGTACTCCCCCCAGCTGTGGTTGGAAAGCTGGCATCCAAGACTTGGTACTTGTGATGTGTCTGATTATTCTCTCTAGCATCACTTTTCTCTACAGGTCTAGTCCTCATTGTGTTCATATGATTGTCCATTTTAGTTATTAAACTTGCAGTTCGGTCAATAATACTAGAGCTATTCTTGATAACAGACTCCCGATTTGAACTGGTTAAATTGAAGTCTCCTTCATTCTTCACCTGAGCTTCTGATTCTACTGCCAAGAGCCAAACTTTAGTCTCGATTTCCCGCAGAAGATTCAAAGGATAAACTCTGACAAGATGTATCAGAGGTCAGAAAAGATCATATAAAAGCCAGATGAAAAGCAGCAAGGAAATTTGGGATATATAACTTACGGATTAGACATGGTTATCATCCCACTCAACCATTGTAGAGAAAGCAACAATAGATCGTGAAGTTCCTTTGCAGGGAGATCTTTCTCCACAGCTTCTGCATGTTTCAGGAAAAATAATCCAGCCTACAAGCAGTATGACAGCAGAATCAGCTCAACAAGCCAGCGAGTAACCAGAATAACTTTGTTCAAAGAATGTTTCTAATAAACCTACCTGTAAAGCAGGGAAGGAATATCTTATGAACAGCGTCTGGCAGTGGCCCCATAATGCAACTCTCTCTTCTGGGACATCCCAAAGAAATTCCTTCCATTCAGCTACCATAGATTCAGCCTAAAAGGTAAGAGAGATAGATGATGATAATCAAATGTGACCACACTATATAAAGGTACACTAACGTGAGAATGTTAAGGGGCTTTGCACGAATCTTACACGAAGTAATTTATTTTCATATTTCGTTTAATCTACCACACACAGAATGTACGGCATATCTGTTTTAAGTTAAAAGAGGCAGACACATGTAATGTGGTGTGCCAATGATATATTTAAGCTATGTCACGCATCAAGAGGAAGACAGATTGGGAGAACACAGCAACACTCATAGAATAACAGGTGTCAGATACCACTTCAGATGCAATGGGAATATTATTGCCTTTTATCCCTAGTAACTCCTTAACAGAAAAATTAACCCCTAATTGAATTAGTAACTGGGTGGACATAAAGGTTTAAACATTCAGATGACATATCCTTCTCAAATCAGGGAAGTTGAGCAAAATAAGAAAATTTAAATATGCACACAAATCACTTCACAACCCAAGTAGGCAGGAATGTAAATGTAAATGGTACCTGAGTCTCCGTAACATGATGAACAGAAGATTTCCAAGATCCCCCACTGGCCTCTAACTGCTTGGCCCAGTTCCGTGCTTGCTCCCAATGCCCATTCTTTTCTAGTGCTGTTAAAAGCGAAGCATCATCTAGAGTCTCATTCCCAAGGTGTAAAACATCATCTTTCCGCAATGAAGGCTCTGCTAAATTAATTTTCCAATAAAGTCGTCGATAGCGTGTTGCCGCAGATCCTCCATCACCAAAGTCAGTAGCAGAAAGAAGTTGTAGCAAGCATCTTTTCTCATATGGAGATGGACAAGTCGAAAGCATAGCATCGGCAGCTTTTATAGCAGTGGAGCTTATCCATGAAGTCCCAATCTGCCCTTCTTTTCCCATATTTGCCAGTAGATTCGCAGGTTCTTCCTTAATTCGGGCAGAAAAGGAACCCAAATGTGCTGAGGCTTCAGAAAGACGCATTTGCGAAAATGCCTGGGAAGAGAAACAGTGATCAATTATATATGAAACTGTACCACTGAGAATAAAACTGTTTAAAAAATGCACAACTCGAACAAGTCAATATACAAATGTGGCTCTATACAACTTTCCAGGTACGTGCTAATACCACTACAATGACAAGTTAAAATGTTGGTCAGGGACATCCCCAAATCAAGTCCTGTTCATAACAAGCAACTTAACATTCCCATTTTTTCCTCCGCAGTAAAGCTAAAACAAAGGGCAGAAGTCCAAGAATTTATTTTGCTTAGTCAGTTAAAATCTACGTGTTGCAATCTTATGCAACTTCCCTTCTATAATGCTGCACATGGAGATCAATATTTAGCCACCCATTGTACACTGATATTACTGATCCAGACTAAATAGCAGTGACTGGAATAGAACCTGTTGCCTGCCTCTATGAAGTACAAAAAGTAGAGGATGCATGTGCCACCAGATAGAGATGCGTTGAAGATTCAAGGCATCTGAACTTTATTATCTATAACCTTTGGAAAGTGATGTGAGAAATGATTAGGATCATGTCCTTTCTGCATCACCAATAAAAGAAGTGCTTCATTTGAGCATGCACTCCTTTCATTACAGGGCTCATGGGGTGGCTTAATTTAGAAGAGGTGTCATGCATGATAAATACCAAAAAAATTCTGGAGCTTTAGTTCTGTTGAGTAGATGATCAACATTACATCTGACAAATTCAAGACACATAATAAAGAGATGACTTCACTCCAACCAAAAGAATTAAGAGAAGAATGAAAAGTTGGTTTGTGGCAGTATCAAAATGAGAGGTAGGCCTTGGGGAAAGCTGTAGTGGATTCCAAGTTTGGTAGTGCTTGGGGTGAGTGATGTTTAAATGAGGTACATATCCGCACGGTGGTTGGGTTGTGGGAAAATATCAAAAGAGGATTTTGTTTTGGGGGGGGGGGGGGGGGGGGGGGGGGGGGGGGGTTGGTTGGTGGGGTTTCTTTTCTATACACTATATTTTCAGTGGGCGATGACTCTAGGATTAAATTTTGGCATGACTTATGCTGTAGAGATAGGTCCCTCAAGGAATTTCTCCCATAAGTATGTAGTATCAAGCTTGTGTAGGATGCTTTAGTAGCCAATCTATTGGAATTGTCCAGTGGGCTTGGGGGAATGTCAATTCTTTTAGAACGGCTCACAACTGGAAAATTGATGCCTTCACAGAATCCTTAGGAAAGATCCCCACACCACTCGATGCCTTGGGAGGTATGGTTGTGGAGATAGATGGATTCCATGGATTAGGCATTGTATATCTATTGTTTGTTATTCGGTTTTGGTGAATGGTGCACTGGAGGGGTTTTTTTATAGCTCTAGGGGATTAAGACAAGGGGATCCCCTCTCCCCTTTTCTGTTTGTCATTGTTATGGACGCACTAAGTCACATGTTGGGAGTAGCTGTTAATGGAGGTTTTTGTGCTGGTTTTTCATTGGGAGGTGTTGGGACTAGCTTTGTTGCTTTGGGCTTCAGTTATTGTATTGGATGGGAATAGTCTTAATGACTTTTGTACTGTTTTTCAGGGTTAGCTTGTAATTAGGTGTTTCTCTCTTGTACACTTCCTATGTATTTGGGCTATGCCTAATTACGTTTTTAAATAAATTTCTTACTTATCCAAAAAAATATATCTCACATTCTCTTTGCTGATAACACTTTACTTTTTTGTGACAGACCGTGGTCATATGCAATATTCGAAGGCTATTTTACTTTGCTTTGAAGCTGTTTCGGGCTTGAAGGTAAATCTCTCAAAGTCTAAAATGGTTCCTGTGGGTATAGTGAACGATATTCAGGGCTTGGCAAATACCTTGTGCTGTAAGATTGCTTCACAACAATTGAAAATACCTTCATCTTCCGTTGGGGGCTGCTTTCAAGGTGAAATCTATTTGGGAGGAGTGTTAGAAAATATTGACAGAAGAATGGCAAGTTGGAAACGAATCTATTTGTCAAAGGATGGTAGATTAACTCTCATAAAGAGCACTTTATCTAACCTCCCTACATATTTTCTCTCTCTATTTATGTTACCTACAAGCAACGGCGGACCTACGTTATGACTAAGGGGGGCCCATAATTTTTAAAAAATTCAAAATATACCCTATATTTTATTTATAATTCTATAAATATAGCAAATGGCCCCCCCAAAAATTTACAATCCTCATATGTTCTCTAAATATTTCTAAAATTTCAATATATCTAGAAATGTCTTTCTCCAATTTTTTTTCCTATAGTCTCAAAATTTTGTATAATTTCTATATATTATTTATTTTCAAGGATGTGGCCTTACCAAAATTAAATTAAAACTAAGTTTAGAAAAAATAATAAACTTATTAATATGGATCTCAAAGTTTCTTTATTATACAATATTAGACTTCTGAATATGGAATCCAAAGTGAAAATACAAGAAAAATCATTTAAGGTTGATGATTTACATGAAAAATGGTTGAGAGGTTTCATCCACTAGACTTCATTGAGTAAAAAAAATTTATTTAAGATCTCAATTATAGCATTATATGTTTAATGTGAAACAAAAATATCTAGATTTTGCATGAAACTTGATTAACTAGCTTACATACTATAATGAAAGATGACATTCTAAAAGATCACTTAATAGTTTCTATGAAGAAAATAAATTTTAAATATTTCATTACAAAAATAATAATAGATTAATATTATTCCATGAAACATTATCGTTAGAAATTTGAAACATATATTAAGTTGTGTTTTTTAGAATTTTCTTTCTATGTATATATAGCAAATTATTGAGATTTAATTTTACATACACTTATATTTTTATAATTTTTTAGTTTTTTCTATTTTATATAAACGTGTCACACAATAGAAAAGTTGGCCTCCCCACGTAAAAATTCATGGTTCCACCACTGCCTACAAGTAGGGGTGTAAATCGGTCCAGTCCACGGGGTAATGGACCGAAATTCATTTTTCCCGGACCGAACATTCATAGGGACCGGACAAGACTGGTAACTATTGGTCTGGTCTGGTCCGGTCCGGTCCATTCGGTTCTGCCCAATTATTTTTTTATTTTATTTAATTTTTTTCAAATAAAATAAGAAAAAAATTATTTAAATTACTAAATTAAAATTAAGTGAATTATTAATGTGGATTTTGTAACTAACTCATTAAAAAAATATTTTACTATAATTATATTTATGATGTTGATAGTTACTACTTACTAACTTAGACTTTACTCTTTAGTATGCATAATTATTAATAATGTCATACATTTTATTTTTATTTTATTTTTTATTTTTTTATAAATGTCATACATTTTAGATACTGTTAATGAATATCAAATAATTTCATTATACATAGATTATTTATGCTTGCTTGCAACTTAGGTATTTGAAAAAAATTACCTAATTATTTTAATTAAGTATAAATAGTAGAGTATGTATGAATGTATGATGTATTAACTATTTACATATAATGACATAAATTATCACATAATTTATGATTTATTATTAATTGATAGCATATATTATTTTATATTTTATATGGTCAATAATAATAAATTATATGAAAATTACATCATTAACTTATATAATTACTATATAAAAATAATATCTTAAATTATTAAAAATATTTTAAAAGTATACATAGGAGTTCAATCCAGTCAGGTCCAAAATTTATAAACCCAGGGACCGGACCAAATTTTTTCGGTCCACAATTTGTGGGTCCGGTCCAAGTATACATACGAGACCAACCAATCGGTTTTTCCAGTCTGGGCCGAACTCCTTACACCCCTACCTACAAGTGTGGCCTCTCATATTGAGAAAACTTTTCGTAATTTTCTTTGGGTAGGTATTGGGGAGGAAACAAAGTTTCATCTTGTTGGCTGGGATAAAGTTTATTTCTGATATCTTGCAATGGTTTGGGGATTGCATAATTTGAGGGTCTTTAATAAAGCACTTTTGGGGAAATGGTTGTGGAGATATCATCGGAAACGTGAGGGTTTGTGGAGAGAAGTCATAGATTCAAAATACAAGAGTATTAGGGGGGGCAGGTGTTCTGATGAAGTTAGGACATATGGTGTGGGGTTGTGGAAAAATATTCGCTTTGAATGGAAGGTTCTCCAATTTTTTCAGATTTGCAGTTGGAAGAGGTCATGGTGTTTATTTTTGGCATGCTGTTTGGTGCGGTGATAAGGCTCTTAAGCATGTTTTTCCTGTGCTCAACCAGATTTCTAGTGACAGAGGCCGTGGTGGGTGATTTATTGTGTTTTCCAATGGTTCTGTCCATTGGAATGTTAGTTTTTCGAGAGCAGTCATGATTGGGAATTGGAAATGTTGGCTGATTTTTTTTGACTTATCAAATTCAAATGAGTGGCATTATTATTACTAATCGAGAAATATATCTATAAAAATATCTAAAAAAAAGAGAGAGAAAGGGACGATTCATTTTTATGATAAAAAATGCATTCATTTCAATTTTTTCGCAAGAAGAAAAAGAAGAAAACAGGAGATCCATTGAATTCCAAGTATTGAGTTTCACCAAAGAAAATATTTTGTTGCGAATGAACAAGATATTGAGGAATTGGAAATGTTGGCTGATTTTTTTGACTCATTGTATATGCTATGTTGTTTGGCAATATGTTGGAGGATAGGATGATTTGGACTCCTGATGGAAATAAAAAGTTCTCGGTGCATTCCTTCTATAAAGCCCTCTCGGGATTCTCAAATGATCATTGTTTTCCTTGGAAGGCTATTTGGAATTGTAAGGTACCTCCTAAGATTGCTTTCTTAACTGCATCTCTTGGGAGAATTCTCACCTCTAACAATTTGATAAAACGTGGTCTTATCATTAGGGATTGGTGCTTTTTGTGCAAGAAAGATGGGGAATCAATGGATCATCTTTTATTACATTGTGAAGTGGCCCAGTGTTTATGGAATGAGATCCTTAATCGGACCAGGGTAGCAGGGGTTATGCCTGGAAGAGTTATGGATATTTTTAAGTGTTGGACAGGTATTAGGGGAAATGTCCACATTGTTGTTGTGTGGAGAATGATCCCTCATTATATTCTGTGGTGTTTGTGGATGGAGAGAAACAAGAGGTGCTTTGAAGACAGAGAACGTTCTTTGGATGATCTGAAGAGATTCTTTTATAATACTTTATTCTCTTAGGCTTTGGCCATTACTTGTAATGAGGACAATTTTCATGATTTTCTTGTATCCCTCACTAGTGCTTAGTGGCATTTAGGCATATTCAATGTACACTCCCTGTGTACTTCGGCTATGCATTTTCCTATCAATAAAATTTTACTTTCTTATAAAATAAAAAAAATAAAAAGATCCAAGGCATTCTAATTGTAATGTTGACAAGGCCAAGCCTAGATATAGCATGGATATTTCCTTGGATAATTACAAATGATATAAGAGCCAATCTCCAACCAGAAGTGTGGGACTTGAGTTATGCCACCTATCATGAAATGGATTGATGAAAATGTAAGGAATTTAAAGGAGAGACTATAATACCCTGTATTGAGTATAGGAGGGCGGTGAATGGAATCCTACATTGTTTGAGACAAAATTTATTGGCTTTGATAATGATAGAGAGGTACTCCAATTCTACCTCTCTATTCCTTCGAACAACTACCACAAACTTTAATGGACTAAGCCTTCATAATTTCCTTGAACCTTTTTCTATTTCTAATTAAGTGTTTCTCTTGTATACATCCTGTGCAGTTAAGCTATGCCATTTGTCTTAATCAATAAAATTTTCAATTACTTTATTTTTTAAAAAAATAAAAAGCTTTCTGACAAACCTGAAGAGCACGGATGAAAGGTAATAGTGAACATGAAGGAAGGAACATTTCAAATGCCCTTAGCAGAGGCAGGAACAAGTGTTGTTCACATAGCACTGCAACCATCTTGGAAAGGGAAACATGCCCTTCGTCAAAATCACTTGAAACAATAATATGTTCACCAAGTTCCATTTTTTTCTGTTCCTCAGAAATAATGCCTTCCACAACAAATATTTTTGCACTCGCAGAAGTATTTGAAATGTCAATTGTCGCCTCAGGCACAGGATCAGCTGCTTTAGGCTCCATAAGCCGCCTGCGTTTTGGATTATACCGGTTGTAGTGAAATGTAAGGGCTCTAACACTTCCTGGTAGAGAATTAGTAGCTTCCACAGCTGCTCCAACATGATCTGCAATCTGAGATGCAATATCATTCACCTTAATGGATGAAGTTTCCCTGTAAAGAATATAGCTGCAATGAGATTTAAAAAAAAAATAATCCTTGGAAGTATTTGTAGATAAATTATAATTCACAATTTTTTTTTGGGAATCGGTAGACTGAGAGCATGTTTGGCAAACATGAGAACTTCCAAAATTCTCAAAATTTCTCATAACTTCATTCCCAAACATCACTTAAAACACAACAATTTTCAATTTCAAATTTTCAACTTTTCAGCTTTTCAGCTTTTTCATCTAATCATTACCTAATCATTATTCAAACACAAAAATCAATACAATTTTTACAAACTTCAAAACAAAAATAATATTAAAAAATCATATTTAAACATTTTTTAAACTTTATCTATTCGCTTTCACGAACTCCAATACAATACTTATTTTTAAGATATATTTTTATTTAATTTTTTCTCTCTCCTTTCCCAAAACCCAGTAAAACATCTTTACTCAAACCATTTCACTACTATTCGCAAAATTTTGAGATACTTTAAGCATCCAAACATGCCCTTAATGTACATAGTTATAGAGAATGAGTTTACACAAACACATCTCAGATACAAACAAGAAAGCCATCGAAACACATAATCTAGGAAATTGTAATGGTGACCTTGCTGCAGTAATTTCCAGCCAAACTGTTAAGCAGTACACTGGAGACACATCAGGAAAGCAAGATGCAATCATGGCCAAAATAGACCAAGATAAGTCCTTTGCTTTCATCAAAAGGGCCTCTCCAGGATTTTTCTGCTTCTCACACTCAGCTAAGGTTCTGAAGAGTTCAACAGGAACACATATGCTGTCATCTGAAAAGGGAGTTTCACTCCCTTTATCTGTAGTATCTGAATATGATGAAGAGCTAGCTTTTTTTTTTGATTGCATGCCTTTCAAAACTGTTAATATATGAATTCTGAGACGTGGATCACCAAACTCCTTTGATGCCTGAAACATGCATTTCATAAGATGGCAAATTTATTGGAAACAGCCTCTTTTCTTGATGTCCTGAATGAGATATTTGTAATATTTATGTACAAATGAAATTTAAGTACTTACTATTTGTACTACCGTGTCAAAAGGGTATCCTCCAACCTGAGCTTCTGACAAAAACCCAACCTTACAGATGAAAATGGCAACATAAGTTTCAAGATGATGAAGAGTTGAATCATAATCATATTCGAAAAGTATTAAATAAATAACAATAAAAGCACAGAGAGGGAGACACACCCAGTCATTGTCTTTTGCTAGTACAGAAAGGTATTTTGTGCTCAAGGGAAGCTTATGCATCCGACAAAATACTGTAACTAAATTCCAATGCTGGCTTGCAGCTTTCTGTTGAGATCTTAATTCAGTTCCGTTACCATTGCCACTTAAAAGCCAAGACCCACATGTATTTCCATCCACCATCAGTGGAAGACTAGCCTTTTCCAAATGCTGAAGGACGAGCATGAGAGCTCGTGAAGGTCGTTTACTAGTAACTGAATTTAGAGTTCCCTTGGGTTTGATACTGGGTGTATCGTGCAAATAATCATCGGCCAGAGCTCGTGCAAGAGATTCTATTATATCACTTTCATGAGATACTGCATGAAATGCAGAACCCTTCTGTGAAAGTTGTCTAAAATTGTCATTGATTTCAGTGGACCTGTAAAAGGAAGATATCCGTCTCAAGGCAGCAATGTCAATGCCAAGCATGGTGGCAGATAGCCCACAAAGCTCCAGGAGAAAAGCACATGAAGACACCAATACAGAATCCTCAAAATGGATAATAGCAAGGGGTTGAACCTGAAAAGTAAAGTGCCACAGAAGTTCAAGGCACCATTCAAGTAAATTAAGGAAAAAATCATTTCAAGCATAAATCTAAATGAAAAGAATATTAGGACTTACTAATGCAAGAAGAGACTCTTCACTTTGGGTTAAAGGTGCAAGAAGTGTCTGCACGTCTGATTGCACATTACTTTGTCCATGTGCTGAAGCACTGCCTTGCCCTTCTGCATTCAATTTTTTAACTCTAGCTGCAAGAAGATGGTTGAAAGCTGCCAGTGCACGTCCGCGATGCAAGTGATGCTCAAGCCCAAGTCCAGATTCCTAAAGTCAATAATAGAGGTCATCCCAGCAACATACAGGTAGCTAGCAAGAAGCTCAAAAGTAACTGACACCATGGACTTTTGCACTATTAATCTCTACCTTCAGAGGTGGTTCTTGTATGACTGCCATTGGTTATACATCCTAAGCATCTTTAATGACTTACAAAAAACTACTAGCACTTCAATTCCAATGAACATGTTTTGCAAAATTCTACCGCCTTCTCTCTGCTTCAACTACATAGGACCCCTTTTTCTATGGTCATTGCAGAAAAGGCCTCTTCTCTTGGTAATACGTTTTCTTCTTGCAAAAACTTTTTTTTTTATTAGCACTAGGTGTCCAGGAACAGCATCCCGACTAATCCTAGGGGTGCACAGGCCCTCGGCAAGGAGTTTCCCGCAATTGCACCTTGGGTAATTCAAAGGAAAAATCCTCCAGTTCAATGGCCCCTAGAGATTGTTTGCACCTAAGGGGATTTGGCAAAAACTTTACAGAACCACTAATCAATCCCGTAGTACAAGTCCAGAACAACTTGAACCTTAAACAATCTAATGGATTTAATTCTGCGATACTACCAACAGAAAAGCAAATTTTATATTCTGACCCTTCCAGCAATAGGATGGCTTTATCTTTCAAACCTTAACTAATATGAAAACTTTGAACTTTATAATATTGCCATTGGCTATAACCTTCCACGTTTCCCTATCATAGATACCAGTGCTGCAACCACCACATGCAGTCACCACAATGGTGTCCCATGAACAGGAGCCTATGACACATTAAATCGAGGTCACAGATTTGGAAAAAGGTTGGAGGATGTTGCATTATCTACAAGCAAGGTGTGGGTAATAGGAAAAAGTGACCATAGCTAAGGAGAATGTCAAGACCCCATGTTTTGTGGCTCACGGCCAAGCCACCAGCCATGCCGTGACAAGGCTGGACAGCCCCACAGGCATGCCATGAGCATGTAGTGCAGGATGCCTAGTAAGGCTGCTGACCAGGCCAGTGCGCGCAGCGCGCATGCCCTACACGCACGCAGCAGCCCAGCACTGGACACAGGCCAGCGCAGCCCAATGCCCAGGCACCTTGCCTAGGCCATGCCAGCCTGCCCATGCAGCAGCCCCAGCCCCAGCCCCAGCGCCTAGGCCATGCCAGCCACACGCCAGCAACCTTGCCAGCAATGTCAGCCATGCCCATGGCCCATGCCATGGGCCAGCCTAGGCCACCAAGGGCCAACATATGTCATGGGCTACATTGGCCATACAAGACCAATATTTTATTATCTTTATTTATTTATTTTTTTTATATTCAAAGGGACCTACTGGGGGTTTCCAATTTGTAATCTCTATAACTAGGACCCTTAGGCATTTCTTTTACATCTTTTGAACGTTTGGCAAATTCCCTAAGTGGGTAGACTATTGTTCTTGAGATCATCCTTCGGTGCTAAGCACTTGGGCTACTTGGGTGCAATTTGTGAATCCCTAAGGATTAATCTTATGAGTATTTTTCATTCCATCTCTTGTCTTCCATTTTCTATCATTTGATCTTGTTATTTTATGTGCATTGTTCTTGAGTTGTTCTTGAGAATTCATAGTGTTCATCCATCGTTCATTGCCTCATTTGATCCACCCAAACACAAAGTCCCGCCCACTATAGTGTTTGCCCTAATCCACCTTCCATAAATTACCTTGCCGCCACCTCCATAAAACCCTAGCCATATTTCTCACTTACCTTACTCAACCACAACCTTATCCATCCATCCATTTTGATCATCCCACATACACCACTCGACCAACCCTAGTGTTGCCCTACTTTCCATAATAGTTCACTTCCCATAATTGCCCTTCATCCCTCAAATACATTGCCCTAGCCGTGACTCATACTTACCATACTTGGCTTGCCCATAAATCTTTCCATATCCATAAAACCCTAGGCACCAACCTCAAGTCTCTAAAAGGTAATTATTTCCTTTTAGGAGTCTTGACTCCATCCATCTTACCCATTGACCTAGCCGAATCCCTATTGCCTCTCATCTTCCCATACTTATCACTTACTAGCCTTCCTCATCCAACTAAACCCTAGCCGAAATACACATAGCCTCCACCCACTCAAACCCTAGCCATCCATCAAGAGACCTTTTTGGCAACTTCCTTAATTCAAGGAAAGTTGACTCAATCCAATCACATCCCCTAATTCTAGGAACTTCCCTGGAATCCCTCCATCCCTTGAATCACTCCACTCTTCCAATCCTCTTCAATTCCTTAAATCCCTCCTTCCTAAAATCTCTCTAGTCAACCATTGACTTGTCATCCTAGCCAAAACTGAATCCTCCACTTGCCTAAAGAGATTCCTTTTATCCTAGAATCTTCCCATATCCATTTCCAAATTATCAAACCCTAGCCAACCCCCCAATCTCGCCAACCCTAATCTATCCCCATAATCCACGGCAACCCTAGTTGCCTTGCACCCCCAAAAAACCCTAACTTCCCATCATAACCCCCAGCAACCCTAATTCACCTTATCCTAATTTGGCAACCCTAGTTGCCTCCTACCCAAAACCCTAGCCTCACCTCATCCATTCAACCCTAGCCTCCATCAACTTGGCGCCACTCACCAAGACAAACCCTAACCGTCCACATTGTTTTTGCCTTCCCCAAACACTTAGCCTAAACAAGTTCATCATCATCTCCATCATTCCATCACTCAAACACCATCCCTTTGTTGAAGGCCAAGCAAGTTGGTAAAATCACTCGGTCATCATCCTCACCAAGGCAAGCTCGTAGTCCTTAGTGTTAGGGACAAGACCGGGGTCCCTAACAGGATGGTGGCAATCACTGTTCCCCAACTTCTCCCTACCCTGAAATAGCAAAGCCATCATCCACACCAACTCTAGAGAACCCCTAGGCCACAACTTACTCCAACAACAGCCATTGCAAACCAACAAACATCGCAACCAAACTCCATCCCAACACAACTAACCCTCCATTTACGTTATCAACACCAATTTTCTACATTGATTGAAATACACAACTTGATTTCATTTTTAATCTTTTTTATAATACTTATTAAAAAAATTCTTTTTTAAGATTTCATTTTTAGCTCTCATACCCCAAACACATAAGTTAGTTTCAAAAGAAAATAGCAAATTGATAGAAGGTTCTCGTTGTTGATATTTTAGCATGGGGATTATAAGTAATTTTGCTTGTTCAGTTTAAGGATCCAAAGTCTGATTAAGCCTTCAAATGAATTCTTCACTTACTCCACTGAACCTTACAAGATAAGGTAAAAACTCAACTAATTTTTTATATTCTATTCTTTCCTTTCAGTACATAGTTCAAGCAGTTGTCCTTAACGTAAAATAGTGGAAACATGAAACAAAGAAGAACATACCACCAGTGAAGAACTATAGAGCTCCTCTTCAATGTGCTTTTGGATAGTTGCTTCCCAGGAGACTGCACTGATCTCAGCTTGTTCATCAGCATTTATGAAAAACTCAATGTCTCTATCTAGTAGAGATTCTCCAATAGGCAGACCTGAAAGTGACTGCCATCCAAGAGGACCCTGAAATACCATGCAAATTGCTTGACAAGATAATCTATTCATATGAAATGCGGCAATATCACAAGAAAATGCCAAGCAATATATAGAAATTCAGTTTCAAAGCATAGTTTAGAAAGTTGTATATTTGTGTACTTAGATTACCCCCCTGTGCTCTTAATAAAATGCATATTAATTATATATAGATATAAAATCATAGTTCAGAAAGACACCTAGTATTTTATATTCTAATTGACTAGAGAGAGAGAACAAACACATCAGAAGTTCAGTTGCAAATGAAGCAGATAAAAGAGACCTGGACGTGAATCTGAATCAATCTTCGCACAGCCTTAGGAAACCAGCATGGCAGCATTTGCAGAAGTGAAGTATCAAGTCCAGCAGAGAAGATGTTATCACGCCATTTTAAATAGTCAGACAAAGCTGAATGGCAAAATTGAAAATTGTAAGAGAGTGCAGGGATTGTATACAATGAATAAGAAACTAGAAATTCCCTAGCACTGATTTGCTACATGTCCCTGAAAGAGGGAATCAAAAGAAAGTAAAAGAAAAGGGATAACCATTCTTTGCTTTAGGGCCCACAACATTGTAAGTTGTATCTTGTCCAAAACATGCAGCTACAAGTGTGCGGCACAATGTAGGAAACTGCTGAAGGGTAGGTCTTAGATTCTCCAGGGTGCACTGGGCAGAGGAGCTACCATACCGGTTTACACTACCAGAACTCACACAACTTTGAATTGGTGCGGGAGCATACATTAGCGTTGCTAGAGCTGCCATTTCCCCCCCTCCTTCCGCGATGTCATCAACAGTATGTATTATTTCATCTAGCTCCAGGACACTGAGTTTATTGCCAGGAACTAAATTATGTGACATTATCGAACGAGCATTAGAAAGTGAGGCATCATATTCATGCCCCTTCACTCTAGATAAGAGCAACCATCTTGCCCATTGCCAATCTCCCTGTACAGATAAATAGTATTGAACACAGGTAAGCACATAGACTATCATGCCAACGCAATTAACAAGACACAACATAGGACTTTGAAATGCATGTCATGGTATCAAGTAGGTCTAATTATGATGACCAATAGATCATATATGAGAATCAAAAAATCAGAATAAATCAAGCTGTCTCATAAACAAGAGAGGAAAAATCTCAAACGAAGCAACTGTTGGGAATTATTGGATGACCTTTGCAACCAGTAAGTAAAATTTACCACTTAATGTATCCAGCCAATATATGTGTGACAAAATCACAAAAATTGAAAGAGAGAAAGGTGGGGAGGGGAAGAGAGTGCATTTTTCATTAAAATGAAGCTACAATCACTTGCACACAGTTTTCATACTATAAAGGTAAAGTTGATTCAAAATGCAACCAGCAATATACAGACAATCAACTGAACCATCAGGAACAAACAAGTATAAACAGCATACATATTACAATGATTAAAAAAATTGAGATCAGGGATATATTTTGTTATTGTAAGTATGATCAAGAAACTGTTAAAGAAGATCCAACATAAAGAACAGTAACACTCACTGGATTTATAGAAACTTACTGCAGCTTCCAGCAATGAACCAAGTGAATCGTTATCTAAAACCAGTTTGTGGTGGTCAAGATAAAGGTCCAGAAGGTT
Organism: Juglans regia; assembly: GCF_001411555.2. Taxonomy (NCBI): domain Eukaryota; kingdom Viridiplantae; phylum Streptophyta; class Magnoliopsida; order Fagales; family Juglandaceae; genus Juglans; species Juglans regia. The sequence goes on along the minus strand of NC_049901.1, from coordinate 13,425,218 downwards.
TGGCAAGTTGTATTGAGCACAGTAATGTACTACTAATTTATGCATAGCTTGCACAGTGTCAACATGAGAGGTTCCATCACCATCTGACAAGTTGAGATCTGATGAATTCTTAATGTTATCATCCACAAAAGGAGTTCTATATCCATTAGAGATGAAGCCTGAACGGGCCAGAAGAGGTACTATCTCTGCTGTGCCTTCCCAATATTCCTTAAGAAAAATGAACTTCTTTGCAAGTTTCTCCTCCATAAGCAACCTTAACCAGACTGAGCACATAAGATTACCTGGAAACCTGAAAATTTTGACGTTTGGAATGTCCATGCACACAGCATCTAGTTCTTCAAGAGAGCATAAGTATTTGCCATAATGAGAAGATTCCCTATTGTACACAACATTTGAAGCAGGCTGTACACTATCTAAACTGACTTGGAGGCTTCCATGCGATAAAATAGATTCAGGAACCAGGTCCAGGAGTTTAGAAACTTCTTCCCAGTCATTATGGCATATATGGTACTCAACTTGAGATTCCCACAATAAATGAACACCCATAAGAAAAGATTGATCCAACAGTATCTGCGCAGAAAGAGATATACATATAACTGCATAGTTCTTATAAAGTATCCGTGCAGAAAGACAGTTCTTGTATAATAACATATTCAGGTAACTTAAAAAGAAAACTCAGAGATGCAAGGCTTTTCAGCTTTAGAAGAAACTCAATAGATGAGTTAGGAAACCCTTCTTGCATATAGCCAAAACTGTTGAATGTTGAGTTCAAACAAAACTCATTGGGAGTCTAAGAGTATGTTTCACTCTTTTTAAGTATAAGAATGGTTAGTGATGAGCAACTGTTTACACAAAGCCGTAACATTTTTCCTACTTTGATGGAAAGAAGAAAAGACTTTAAAGTGAAGAATATTACCATTGCAAAGAAATCTCTAAAACATATAGAAAACAAAAACGAAAACTAAGAGTGATCTACCGGGAGGTTGATGCCTCCATAAAATTCTTCAATCTCTTATACTCTACTGGATTATGTCATGGAGGTATTGATAAAACCCTTTGGACCCCTTCCAAGAAAATGAATTTCTCTATTGATTCTTTCTATTAGGTTCTAAAAAAAAAAAGACAAAAACTCTTTCCCTTGGAAGAGTATCTGGCGTATTAAAGCACCTCTAAGAGTAGCTTTCTTCACTTTTACAACCTCCTCAGTTAAGATCCTGACAATAGATAACCTAAGAAAACAGCATATATCATCGTAATTGATTAGTGCTTCATGTGCAGACAGACTGGGAAATCAGTAAACCATCTTTCTCTCCATTGTGACTTTGCTAGAGACTTATGGAATGCTTAATTTGGTAGAGTTGAGTTCGCTTGGGTTATGCCCAATAGGTTAGTAGATATCTTTGCAGGTTGGAGAGGGTTATATGGCAACACTTAGTTTGCATTGGTGTGGAAGATGATCCCTCTTGATGTGGTGTATTTGGAATGAAAGAATGAATAGGAGTTTTGAAGACCAATAGTGGACGATAGAAGTACTTAAAACTTATTTCTTCAATAATTTGTTTCTTTAGACAGTCGCTATAGACTTCAATAGTAAAGTTTCATGATTTTCTTGCATCTTTTTCTATTTCTAACTAGGTGTTTCTCATATACATTTTGTGTGCTTGGGCTATCCCTTGTGAGTTCATCAATAAATTCTTGATTACTTAAAAAGAAAAGAAATCCTCTAGAAAGTTCCTTCTTGGCTTTATATTTTGCATTTTCTTGTAACACAACAACTGTCTTCTTTTTCTCTCTCAACCAATATTATGTTGAATTAAAATGACAATCAAAGCTGCTTGCACTTATTAATGGCATAAAAGTTCAACCAAATTCCCTCAAATTAGCTGACAAGAGCTCGGACTCAACTCATAAACTAGATATGTAGATCCAAACTAAGGGTAGAAACAAGAATTGAACTCAAATATAGAGAGTCACCATTCATTTTAAATCCTGATAATACCTCAACATTGTGAGAAAAGGTCAGCCATCCAGAAAGCAATACAGCAGCATCACAAAAGGTATGCAACATCTTAAACTGATCTTAGTATCATAAAATACAGAAGAGGTAGGAAGCAAGTACAGGAGAAATCCAGGTGGAAGAAAGTGTGGATGGAAGAAGGGGTGACCATTTGCGTACATTATCAGTAATTCCAAGTCCCTAGCTAAGGTCTACATGGTTTATCACACTAGGGAGTAGCCTTATTTCAATGAGGCCAGGCAAAGATCTATCGGTAATTTCAAAACTGGAAATTTGTGGGTTGTAGACAATCAAATCGTAGACCCATTGTCATTGCAACAAAGTATGAGCACCATAATTTTTTTTATAGTAATGAGCACCGTAATTACAATGGATTTTTTTTTTTTTAATTAGTAAACAAATTTTTATTGATCAAAAGAGAGACAAAAATGCCCCAAGTATACGGGTTATATACATGAGCAAGTTTATGTCTAGTTTAGAGATATAAGGAAATCATGAAAAGACCTGCCATGAAAATCAATTACAATCGACCAATGAAGTAAAGTATTGAAAAACAAAATTCTAAGCTCTTCCATTGATCTCTCTTGATCTTCAAAGCATCTTGCGTTCCGCTCCCTCCAAAAGCACAACCATAGACAAATAGATAACATCTTCCATATGAATGCAATTTGAGAGTTGCCCCTAATACCGCTCCAAGAGGCTAAAAAATCACATACCCTTTCCAGCATCACCCACGCTAATCCCAATCGTGCTAAGACATCGGTCCACAAGGTTATGGCAATCTCACAATGTAGTAATAGATGGTCAGCGGACTCACCGCTCTTCTTACACATGTAACACCAATTCATAGCTATAATGCCACGTTTCTTTAGGTTATCTATAGTAAGAATCTTTTCCAAAGTGGCTGTCCATACAAAAAAAGTTGTCTTTAGAGGTACTTTTGTCTTCCAAATGCTCTTCCATGGGAATGGGGCTGAGTTGTGCATGTTCAAGGAATGATAGAAAGAGCGGGCCATAAAAACCCCCTTCTTAGAGGGTTGCCAATATATCTTATCTTCACCTTCCCCCGACACACGAATGGAGTACACAAGGTCAAAAAAGGCCAAAAAGTCATCCATCTCCCAATCTTGTGCATCTCTATAGAAAGTGAGGTTCCATTGGGAAGGGCCATTGGAAAAGATAACTAAATCTGCTATTGATGCTTCTTTCTTTCTTGCTAAGCTATCAACTTGTGGAAAGACATCCTTGAGTGCCCGATCACCGCACCATAAGTCAGCCAAAATTTTACCTTCACTCTGTTGCCAACTTTGAAGCAAGTATGTGCTGCATAAATGTCCCACCCTCTTCTAATATATTTCGAAAGCCCAACTCCATGAGGTCTACTCACCTCATTAGAACACCACCCTCCCCATGATTCCCCGTGCTTCAAAGCAATAACGGTTCGCCACAAGGCCTCCCGTTCTTGGTGATATCTTCATAACCATTTGCCAAGCAAGGCTTGGTTAAAAGATTTCAAATTCCGTATACCAAAGCCTCCTTCTTTGGCATTCACCAAGTGAAATTTAAACTCATCCTTGATCCCTCCCCAAACGAAATCACGTTGAAGTTTCTCCATGCGATGAGCCACCTTGGCGGGGAGCCAAAATAATGAGAGGAAATATGTTGGTAAGTTAAAGAGAGTGCTTTTTATGAGAGTTACCCGCCCCCCTTTGGATAAGTACATCCGCTTCCAATCAGCTAATTTCCTCTTCATTTTTTCTAACACATCATCCCATATAGATTTCGATTTGAACACTGCACCCCGCAGAAGGCCGAGATATTTCATGGGCAACTAAGATATCTTGCACTCCAAGATGGACGCCAAACTCTCCACATTGGGCACATACCCCATTGGCACTACCTCTGATTTAGCCAAATTCACCTTCAATCCTGACACGGCTTCAAAACATAATAATAGAGCCCTCAATGCTCAAATTGCTCATGTCTGGCCTCACAAAATATTAGTGTATCATCAGCAAACAATAGGTAAGATATGTTAAGCGAACCTGAACTTGCCTCTCCCACTAAGAATTCTGATATGAACCCTCCCTCTAACGCCCCTGAAATCATCTTGTTGAAAGCTTTAATCACAAAAACAAAGAGAAGAGGAGAAAGAGGGTCTCCTTGTCGCAAACCTCGATAGCTTTTGAAAAAACCTTTTGACGTACCGTTCACCAATACGGAGAAACAGGCCGTCGAGATACAATGATGGATCCAAGAACACCATTTAGTGCCAAAGCCGCATATCTCAAGCATATAAATTAAGAAACTCCAATTGACTTGATCGTAAGCTTTCTCCATGTCTAACTTACATAAGAGTCCCGGCTCTCCCGATTTAATACGACTCTCCAAACATTCGTTGGCTATAAGCACCAAGTCAAGGATTTGTCTACCTTGAATAAATGCATTTTGAGACTTTGAAATCAAACTTTCCATCACCTTGCTCAATCTATTCGCCAATACTTTGGATAAAATTTTGTATAGCCCACCCACCAAACTAATGGGATGAAAATCTTTCAATTCTACGACACCGGTCTTTTTGGGAATTAGTGCTAAGAAAGTTGTATTAAGACTTTTCTCGAACCGCCCACTTCCATGAAATTCATGGAAAACCTCCATGATATCATCTTTAAGCACATCCCAACAAGTCTAAAAAAGGCCATGGAGAAGTCATCGGGACCTGGAGCTTTATCGCCCGCCATACCCTTGACCACCGACCTGACCTCTACCTCCTCAAAAGGCCTTTCGAGACGTTCCACAACTTGCGAGTCAAGAACATCAAAAACCAGCCCGTCAAGTCTCGGCCTCCACTCAAATTGTTCCGAAAAAAAAACTTATCATAATAATTGACAATGTGGTCTAAGATCTCGGTATGGTTGGATAAGAGCGCCCCATCTATCAATAGAGTATCTATAGCATTGTTCCACTTATGTGAGTTGGCCACTTGGTAAAAGAACTTGGTGCATCTATCCCCTTCCTTCAACCATAATGCTCGTGATTTCTGTCGCCACGATATTTCTTCCAAAAGAGACATCCGTTCAATGTCCGCAATCACTTGGGATTTAAGGGCCCGCTCAGTTTCAGAAAGAACCCTCTCCTCTTCCACACCCTCAAAGCCCTTAAGCTCCTCCATTAGAACAATTTTCTGACTTTCCACATTACCGAACTTTTGTGTATTCCACTCCTTCAAGTCCTTTTTCAAAGACTGAAATTTGCAAGCCAGCGTATAGCTAGCATTACCATAAAAATGGTAAGAAGCCCATCATTGTCTTATTCTGTCCAAAAAATCCTCTGACTTCAACCACATGTTCTCAAATTTGAAGTACCTTGGGCCTCTTCTAATGTCCCTGCAATTCAAAAGAATGGGAAAGTGAACTGAACACAACCTGGGTAGTCTCGTCTGAATGAGATCCGGATAGTGTGCCTCACATTCCGGTGAGATTAGAAATATGCCTATCCTTGACCAATATGGAAGATCTTGATTGCTAGACCAAGTGAAGGAACCACGTGCAAGACGAATATCCTATAAATTCTGTTCAGAAATGAAGTTAGATAAATCTACCATTGGTGAGTTGAAACCCAAAACACCCGATCTCTCACTAGGGAAACGAGCGACGTTGAAATCACCTCCAATACACCAAGGTCAGTCCCATATGCTGCTAATACCGGCCAACTCATCCCATAAAAAGCTTCGTGACGGGTCAAAATTAGGCCCATAAACACCTGCAAAAGCCCATTGATATCCATCCATGACATTCTTAAACGAGCATGGCACCACATAATCCCCCAGGAAATCTTCCATATTTTCCACCACTTTTTTATCCCACATTACTAGTATGCCCCCGGATGCTCTATTAGACGGTAAATAATGTCATCCCACTTGAAAACAACCCCACAAACTCCTAATGATACGAAGAGAAATAACTGTCAGTTTAGTTTCTTGTAGGCAAACAATGTCAACTTTCCAACTTCGGAAAAGGGATCTAATACGTAGGCATTAATTCACGTCATTGATCCCTCTCACATTCCAAGACAGTATTTTAGGCTTCATTAACAAAAGAAGCGTCCCTCCCTTTTGCTCTATCTCTCCCCGAAGTTACTTTCTTATTATCATAGTTAATGGAGCATTGCAATCGTTTCAACTCTCTCTCCTTTCTAACAACTGACTTCATTACCGTAGATCGACCAGCTTCCATGGCTACTAGGAGAGCCATGAATTGGTCTTCATAGCCTTCACAGGAAAGTCTCACCCAACCATGAAGCTCCTCTACTTTTTTTAATACCCAATCTGATGCTCGAGGTGCAATATGAGGTGGGAGCATCTGTAATGGTGACGGGCTACCCATCTCCTCCTCCTCACTGCCCTCAGAATCCACAAAAAGGCTCAACAAACTGGTACCCTCCCCTACTGGGCTTATCTCCTTACCCACAATAGAATCCACTCCCACCATGATAAAGTCCACTTCCTCCACTCCCGGCACAAAAAACACCTCATTAGACCCACCCATAGCTTCCTCAATACAAATCGAAACTTTCTGTCTAGTTAGAAGGCACTGACTCGACAACAGTATCCAGGGCAGCCTCGTATATTTGTCCCGTAACTTCCCCTTCCTCAAATGGATTGCTCGCACCCTTACCACTACTCGCAACCGTCTCCACAAGCCTCGGCGTAGTTCTCTGTGCGCCGACGACCTCTGTCGTGATGGTCTGTGCAGCTATCTAGCTTTTGTGAACATTAGAAATGTTGGAAATCGCTCCTCCATACTCAGATATTGCAACCTCCAGCGACGGGACCTCCATCAGAGCCTCTGCGACCATCGGTGGGGTCGACTGAAGCTTCGCCGTCGACAGTGGCTCAAGCACAAGCATCGACAGGCCACCAACAGCCTGCAATTTTTTCCTCCAAAACGGGCCTCCCTTATGTGTTCTCGCCTTGGGCTAGAACCCGTTGCCCACATAGGCTTGGCCCTTCCCATAAGGCCCACCATTCAAGTCCCGTGAGCCCAACTGGCAGCCCGAGCCCACGCCCTCCATCGCATAACCCTCAACACACCGTATTAACGAAACCACACTATTTGTTAACTCCCCCAACGAAGTCTACATTTCACTTAGCTCCTTCAATATTTTTTTCTCTTTCAGCCCAACCGACGCTCTGCCATCTCCTCCTCCACTCTGAGCAGCTACCGAAAAGGAAGATGAGCTCTTTTGCATGTCTGCCATCACAGTGTGCTGCGCAGCTCAAGGAACTTCCAGAGCCTCCTTGTACGACCTCAACAACAGAGCTACCGCCATCACTTGCGGTGAGTTTCTCCCCTGAACACCTACTCTACCCATATCATTCAGCACCGCCACCATCTTCCTTCACCCCATTCCAGCCTTGTCTTCAAGTTTGAATATGTAATTTCGATGACCTCCCCCAC